>NW_012117988.1:1004279-1055971 GCF_000951035.1 Colobus angolensis palliatus | reverse complement strand
AGGAGAATGGCGTGAACCTGGGAGGCGGAGCTTGCAGTGAGCTGAGATGGCGCCACTCACTCCAGCCTGGGCGACAGAGCCAGACTCCATCTCAGAAAAAAAAAAAGAGAAGCGAATAGCGAGGAGGGTGAATAGAGAGGAGGCAGCATTCAGTAGCACCGGTGGAAACATTTAGCCAAGAGAGTATGAACTCGTGGAGTATTGTTTCCCATTTCCCCCATATTATTAAATTCAGCTCTAGAGACAGACTGACTACCTGACATATGTAGAATGCACGTCAGCATCTTTGTTTTTCTTTTCTTTTTTCTTTTTTTTTTTGACACAGAATCTCGCTGGAGTGCAACGGTGCGATCTCTGCTCACTCCAACCTCTGCCTCCCGGGTTCAAGCGATTCTCCTGTCTCAGCCTCCCCAGTAGCTGGGACTACAGTCACATGCCACCACACACGGCTAATTTATCAGCGTCTTTCAAAAGGTAACGCAAGTTGGGTGTGGTGCTCACTCCTGAGCTGAGATCGTGCCCCTGCACTCCAGCCTGAGGGACAGAGCAAGACTCCCTCTAAAAAAACAACAACAAAAAAAACCGGTAATGCTAGAGGGAAGATTTGGGTATCATTCAGTCCCTTAAGGCTCAGGCCTCTTTGGCTTTCAGGTGAAGGCTACTTCGATCATACTCTGAACACAAGACTTAAAATAACCAGAATTCTCATTGTCCCCTACCCCTGCCCCCTGGGGTTTCATTATTATTATTTATTTTATTTACAGTCATGTACCACATAACGATGTTTTTTTCAACAGACCACATACAGGACAATGGTCCTATAAGGTTTTAATACCATAGTTTTGCTGTAACTTTTCTATGTTTAGATGATGTTTAGATACATGAATACTTAACCACTGTTACAGTCACCTACAGTATTCAGTACAGTAACATGCTGTACCTGTTTGCAGCCTAGGAGCAGTAGGCTCTCCCGTACAGCCTAGGTGTGTAGTGGATCATATCATGTAGGTTTGCGTAAGTACACTCTATGATATTTGCACAACGATGAAATAATCTAGTGACACATATCTTAGAAGCATTCCCTTCGTTAAGGGATGCATGATTGTAGTTATTTTTAGCAGGAGTGTATACAACCAAAAAACAAATTAACAGCAGAAATATTGTTTTAAAAATCTACAGTACTATGGTGTGGTCTGAGGTCCAAAGAAGTTCATCCAAGTTTCTGACATTTTACATAACTATACACGTTATTTAATTTCAGAAGTCCACCTGCAAGGCAGGATCCCTTTAGACCCTGCTCTTGGCAGTGAAAAATGATGCCAGCCCCTCAGTACTTGAGCCACATGTGTATCCTGTATCCTGGGTTTCCAAACCAAACTGATTTAGTGACCTAGGATAACTGCCATGACCTCTCAAATGAGAATACCACGCAACAGGGCATGAGAATGAAGCCCCTAGCAGTGTCCAATATTTGGTGGTAGCTCAACAAACATTCATTCCTTCCATTTTTATGGTTCTAAAAGATTTTCATCTTAAGGGGCATGAACATGGCAGACTTCGGATTAATGTTGGGATTGCCAGGATATCCAATGAAACAAAACCAACTCTTTTTTTTTTTTTTTTAAATTTTTTTTTTTGAGACGGAGTCTTACTCTGTCGCCCAGGCTGGAGTGCAGTGGCACGATCTCGGCTCACTGCATGCTCCGCCTCCCAGGTTCATGCCACTCTCCTGCCTCAGCCTCCTGAGTAGCTGGGACTACAGGCGCCGCCACCACACCCGGCTAATTTTTTGTATTTTTAGTAGAGACAGCATTTCACTGTGTTAGCCAGGATAGTTTCAATCTCGTGACCTCATGATCCACCCGCCTTGGCCTCCCAATGTGCTAAGATTACAGGCATGAGCCACCGCGCCCGGCCATTTTTTTTTTTTTTTTTTTAGTAGAGATGGGGTTTCACCATGTTGGGTAGGGTGGTTTCAATCTCGTGACCTCATGATCTGCCCACCTTAGGCTCCCTAAGTGCTGGGATTACAGGTGTAAGCCACTGCGCCCAGCCCAGAATTCATTTTTAAATGAATAAGTTTCTCAAAAATAATGAAAGCATTGAAGAAAATAGCTTGTTTTCATACTACACATCCCCGTAATAGCAGTTTCAAAACATAAAATAATTAAATCTTTTGGAAATCATATTGATTTTATTTTAAAAAATCACTTACTATCTAAGAGCATTTTAAATAATAATTATTCCTACCTTTTGTTTTAATTGTATTCTCATTAATTACATATTTGGAGAGAGATAAGTGAAAAATTATTTGAAGTGTATTTTTTCATAATGAAAGTTGGTGACAGGATACAGTTTCAAACCAAAGTCATGGAATTGGTACTTCTTATGACCCCTCATAGACTTCTCTTCAAGGAGAATACATGCATTTAATTTTGTATCTCCTTTTACAGAAAACAAATGGAATAATCATTTGTGTAAATTGGAATAATCAATTGTGTAAAGCAACTTGTACAATAGCATCTCCCCCTACCTCCCACACACAAAAGTCTGTTAACTTGGATGTGATGCAGAGCACACAGGATTGTATTGCGATTCCTTACACAACAGTTGGAAGGCAGTGACTCTTGTGTTTGATGCCATAGATGTTATTGTACTGTCAAAACCTAATTGGTTGGATTATCTGATTCATTTTAACTCAGCTACATGAGATTGTGGAAGAAGATACGAGAGTGACACAAAGCTATCACATTGAATAACAACCTCACAGGCATTAGCTATGTGAATTGATCCTTCTATATTGTAGATTTTCCCTTGGCCTGTAGTGCTTTACTCACTGACAAACCTCATGAATTTCCCGGCTCTGGTCACATAGCAGATTGTTCATAACGTAAGGCTAATTACCTTGATTGGATGTAATGTTGCTGCCTTTCTTGGTTACAAGAAAATGTTAAATCAGAATAGAATCAGTGATAATCTTTTCATGAAGAGAATGTATGTCTTTTTGTTTTGTACCTGTAGCACCAAATCCCATGCCTGGCACCACAGAGGTACTCAAATAAAATTTGTGGAATGAATAAGAGGGCTAATGAATAAATAAATGAACAAAGATCAGTGGAAAATCATCACTGCTGAAAAGAAAATACACAAAACTTACCCCTTCTGAGGAGGGAGCAATAGCATCATTTCTGTGTAATAAAATAAAGCCATTTTATAAAGCAAGTAGTTATACTGACTTATTTTCACTTTTTTATAATAAGTGGTAGAACCAAAGTATGAGAAGTGGCACTAAGTCACAGATGGGTGCTTCCAAAGCAAGTAGCTTTCAAAAATTTCTCACTTAAAAGCCAGTTTGGAAGCTTAGAAATTATGTTTATAAACTCTTCCCTGTCATCTGGTCCACTAGTATCAGCTTCTTTTAATATCCTTCATGGCTGCCAAAAGACCAAAAAGGCTTTACCATTCATGAAAACAGGTTTGTTTTATAAGATAAGTGATATAATTTCCAGAAGATCTTCAGAGAAGATAGGAAGTAGAAAAAAATGTTGTCATGAATAAAAACAGTTTGCATCTAGAAGTTGACTAAGGTTGTAGGTTAATAAGTACCACAACTTGGATCAACAAATACAAAACTTTTAGACTTGTGTGTGTTGAGGGGGTGTGGGTATTTATGGGTATCAAATAGCATCAACATAATGCTCCTGCTTTGAATTGCAGTATGTCATTTAGTGTCACATATACACCTCTTTGTTTAAGGAATTATTTTGAAGTTATGCATTCTAGTGCAAGGCATGTGTTCAACTTGAACCATTTGTCATCTTAGCATTCTGGCTGAAATGGCATATTAGGATATCATACTGTTGTGCCTTTTAACAAAGTCTGCACACAGACTTCTGGGAATCCACGAATCTCTAATCACAGGTGCATGAGGATTTATTATTTTGTTGCTTGTTAAAATCAGTTTCTGCACCTGTGTCCATGAACCTTCAGAACGTAGCTATTCACAAGTCCCCCTACACACTTAGAATAACCTCTAAGCCCTTTCTGTGCACTACTTAGAAAATAACAGTAATAAATTTGCTTCTCTATATGTATTACTAAATATGGTTGTTATAGTTATAAAAAATCTAATAGTTTTTAAGAGCTACCCTAGGAAGACCAATGAACAATTTTGTTCACTAGTATCATCCTAATCGTGTATTGAAGTGTTGCTTATGTGTCAGGTAACAGTCCAATAAAGGTTACTGATTATACATAGGTTTTCTCTGTATGAATGAAAGTCAAACATGCTAATTAAGTTTAAATGCCATATTTACTCATGGACACAAACAACTGAATCATTAAATA
Organism: Colobus angolensis palliatus; assembly: GCF_000951035.1. Lineage (NCBI taxonomy): Eukaryota > Metazoa > Chordata > Mammalia > Primates > Cercopithecidae > Colobus > Colobus angolensis. The sequence continues at coordinate 1,051,624 of NW_012117988.1, read as the reverse complement.
TGTGGTACATTGCCTCCAAATTAGCTGTCTAATTACTTTCTTGAGTCTGGTCATTCCTTTGTGTGCAGACTCTTGCTACGATGCATTTACATTGGTTACTGTCTTACAATACTGTCTTACTGTCATACAGTCTGTATGTTGATATCAATAATGGTAGCTGCTCAATTTGCAACACCTTACATATGTCCCTCAAAGTTGTTTCTCACACATTATCCTAGAGAGGTGACCCAAAATTTATACAAGGAATGTTGACATTAACTGGAGCATCAGAAATCACAAAGGAAATTGTCCTGATCCACAATCTTGTGGATTTTGCTCTAACTGCTCATGGGTTTTGCCCTGTTGTATCCCATTGCCTAGTTACCCTGAGAATATTATGGGTAAAGTAGAAAAATACTCTGAGTACTCCAACTGGTTACCTGCCTGAAGAAGAGGTGGTACATACTATAGCATGTATAAGTTTTAATATCAATAATGTTCATTAATAACCGATGGCTTGAGTAGATCAATAACAACATGCAGAGGAACATGCACTTGGCAAAAACACCTTTTGTAGTACATAAACTTCAGTCTTCCAGTTTTAATGTTTATCAGCATCTTGAGAGGCATTTATAGTCCCTCACACACTCCTTTATGATACCCTTATTAAGTTGTGATGCCTCCTGGACCTAGGACACGGTTCACTATTTTTCAATTAAAACGGAGAAATATCTTGTTTGTTGCAGGTTCGTTTCAAGCAGTTGGCTTGTGGGACTCTGAGAGATGCTGCTGCCCATGACATGCTGGAATTATCATGATCAACTACCCAGCTTGGATTTCACCCAGTGGCCAAGAGCTTTGTGTGGGAGACGGCAAGGGTTGGATTTTTCAAAAGAGTAAACCAGGTAAGGTTTGAGGGAGATATCTGATCATGTATCACTTGCTCTAAGGGCTTTAGTGTGCTGCCAAGATATATGCATAATGTATAGCTTTTCTATTTGTTTTCTAAGTCCACTGAGCAGGTTGTTAAAGAATGGGGCTCCCTTGGATTTAGGAGAATGCATATAGTAATAATTGAGTCCCTTTACTCGTAAGAGGAGAAAGGAGCTATTTTAAGATACACCTAATACAGGCATATTAATACTGTAGAGGCCAGTACTATAAAGATTTCCTCTTTAAGCTACTGTTCTGAACTCTAATGGCATAAAAAGTTGTACTTTTGAAGGTGTAGTAGAGAAAGTGTTGCCATTAAGTATTTATATTTTATACAACATAGAAGTGAATATCAGTTCATGGCATATGATCTTATAAATACGCTTCAAAGTTACTCCAATTCAGAAGATTATACCATTGTTCTGCCTTTTATTTCTTTGAAAATATTTATCATTCTAATCTATTCACCTATTATTTAAGATGGTGATACAATGACATACTGTATTATTTTGGCTCTGAGGATATAAAATATTGCATTCTTATTCAAGTACTCTTTTATCTACTTTTTCTATTACATGCTGGAAACTCTTCTCAACTATTAACCATATTTTGGTCAGATCTTCTTATCTCTCTCTTTAACTCGCTTCCTCCCCTAAAACATCAATTAAATTTGTTATCAATAATTACCTGAAGAAACTACAAGGTATTCTTGTTTTCTGACTCTAAGACCTTCGAGACTTTAACAGTTTCTTTGAATTTTATGCATTGCAAGGCAAGATTTTCTTTAAGTTCAAGTATAGAAACAGAAAAAAGAATGTAAAATTCCTTTATTTAGAAAGCAATGGATGGAGATTATTCTATGTCACTAATGCTTGAACACCTTAAGCTTTTTACAAATATAGCTTTCATACTTTCTGAAAACAAAGTAAATGGAACTCAGTCAGTAAATTATAGCCTGACATAATTATCTGGATATAAACGAAGACTTCTGAAGTATTTGAAAACAATCTTTTAAAGTTTAATAAACATTAATTTTCAATTCCCTAATGACTTATTTGCATATAAGATGATACCATGAGAGTATAAAACCCAAATAGCTACAAATTTTAAAATGTTTTGAAATAGCGTAGATTACCAATCTCGTGGCAGTAATGTTTGTTTGATGAACTGAGCTGGTGAATAATTTTTTTTGTCCTGTTTAGTGGCAAAGTGGATGACTCACATTTAGAAGACTTCTGACAGTCTGTAAATGAGGGGGACATCAAAACACAGCATACATTAGTAGAAGAAAGCACAGCCCTGTTCTATGTTTCATAGCATTGGAATCTAACACATAATTGTAGCGAAAATACTTTGGGATAGACTTCCATAGTCTTATACCTTTAAGTCTTACAGTTAATCCTAGTTATTTTTATTTCAGTATTTACCATAAAATTGGGTTATATGTCAAAACCTCAGAGTTACAAAGGAAAACTTAAAAAAAATTTTTTTTTGGAGATGTTAACATTCCTCTCTTAGTACTACAACCAGCAGACAGAAAATCAGTAAGGATTTAGAAGAACTGAACAATACCATCAATCAACTGGATCTAGCTGACATTTATAGAACTCTCCACCCAACAACAAAATATACATTGTTTTCAACTGCATAGGAAATATTTACCAAGATAAACTATATCCTGAGTCATTAAACAGACATTTACAATTTAAAAGAATTTGTGTGTTGATTGTGTATATCAAAGGGAATAAAGAAAAATAAGAAAAAATAAAAGGATTTTTGGCTGCGTACAGTGGCTTACACCTGTAATCTTAGTGCTTTGGGAGGTCAAGGTGAGAGGATCACTTGAGACAAGGAGTTTGAGATCAACCTGGACAACAAAGTGAGACCTCATCTCTATAAAATTTTTAAAAATTAGTTGGGAATGTTGGTGTGTGCTTGTAGTTCCAGCTACTTAGGAGGCTGAGGTGGGAGGATTGCTTGAGCCCAGGAGTTTGAGGTTACAGTGACCTGTGATAGCACCACTGCATTCCAGCCTGGGTGACAAGGTGAGACCCTGTCTATAAAAAAAAGAATAAATAAAAATAATTTTAAAAAGTCAGGGCCAGCCAGATGTGGTGGCTCCAGCCTGTAGTCCCAGCACTTTGGGAGGCTGAGGCAGGTGGATCATGAGGTCAGGGGATTGAGACCGTCTTGGCTAGCACGGAGAAACCCCATCTCTACTAAAAGTGCAAAAAAAAATTAGGAGGCTGAGGCAAGAGAATGGCATGAACCCAGGATGCAGAGCTTGCAATGAGCCAAGATCACGCCACTGCACTCCAGCCTGGGAGACAGAGGGAGATTCCGTCTCAAAAAAAAAAAAAAAAAAATCAGGCCAGGCGTGGTGGCTTATGCCTGTAATCCTAGCATTTTGGGAGGCCAAGGCAGGTGGATCACCTGACATCAGGAGTTCAAGACAAGCCTGACCAATATGGTGAAACCCTGTCTCTACTAAAAAATACAAAAATTAGCTGTGCATGGTGGCAGGCACGTGTAATCCCAGCTACTCAGGAGGCTGAGGCAGGAGAATCGCTTGAACCCTGGAGGTGGAGGTTGCAGTGAGTGGAGATCACGCCATTGCACTCCAGCCTGGGTGGCAGAGCAAGGCTTCATCTCAAAATAAAATTAAAAAATAAAGATAAAAGAATTGAAGTTCTTGGACCATAATGACATTACACTCGAAATTAACAACTTGAACAAAATACGTTCTTGGACCATAATGGCATTACGCTAGAAATTAACAACAGAAAGATACGGGGAAAATCCTCAGACTGTTGGAAATAAAATAATTCACTTAATCCATGAAATACCCATGTGAGTTGAACCTTATTGTTATCCTCACGTTAGAGATGAGAAAGTGAGGCAGAGAGAAACTGAGGAACTTGCCCAAGTTCACTTGGCTACTGACAGCTGGAATCAGAAATTGGACTCAGGCAGGCTGGCTCCCAATCACACTCTGCAGTCCCTCTGACACATGTTGTAGCCTAACTTATCCAAACAAGTTCCTCCACAGATCAAATGATGCAGATAACTCACTTGGCTTCATTCAGGATAACTCAGGATACTTTTACTAGTTATGAAATTCTAGGTTGACAGGTCTTTCTTCCCCCTATAAGCACTTTAAAGATGGTTTTCCATTGTCTTCTGGCTTGGTTATTTCTGATAATTGTTCTCCTATAGGCAATGTGTCTTTTTTCTTTGGCTGCTTTATCTCTGGTTTTTAGCAGTTTGCTGATGACTTGCCTAATGGTAATTTTCTTTAAATTTATCCTGTTTGGAATTTGCCAAGTTTCTTGGGTCTACAAGTTAAATTACTTTTTCTCAAATTTGGAAATTCTGCCATCATTTTCCTCAAGTAAATATTATACCACATTATCTCTCTCTTCTTCTAATATTCTAATTACATGTCAGATATTATCCCACAGTTACTGAGCCTCTGTTCATTAAAAAAATATATTTTTACTCTATTTGCTTCAGCTCGAATGATTTATTTTCATCTGTCTTCAAATTCATTCATCCTTTCTCCTGCAGTTAAGCCTATAAAATTTGTAAAATCATTTCAGATATGTATTATTCCATTCTAGAAGATCCATTTGGTTCTTTTAAAAAAATCTCTTGGCATCTATTAGACTATAACTTCTATAAGGGCAGAGCATTTTATCCATTTTGTTCATTGCATTATCCCTGTTCCCTAGAACTGGCATAGTATCTGTTCACGGACAAACATGTGACTCCATCTCCCTAGCTGTGAGTGATGGACTAAGGAACACGTGGATGTAGTAATGATTTGGGAACAAATGAGAGCGGCCCAGCTCTTTTTCTGTTCACTTCAGTGCCTGATGATCTCAAAGTCCACCAATCCTTCTCTTCCTGAAAATCTGTATTTTAGATGATGCTGATAGCCTTAGTTTGGGTTCTGAAGAAGCAGACTTTGGGAACCCCAACACCAAGATTCAAGTGAAAATAGATTAGATTATTTTGGAAAAGATGTCAGGAAATATCTATAGGTAAACTGGGAACTGAGACAGGGTAAGAAGGGCAGCTGATAAAGGATGTATTATCAAAAGTGTCATTAAGTGGACAACTGGAGCCTAATCCCAGTGGATAATTCTGAGAGTCAGTGCAGGGTTTTTCCTCACAAGAGGCAAGGGAGCTGCACCTTGTATACACCATTCTCATCAGTCATTGGTTGAGGGCTGCTGGGGTTGGGGTGGGAGAGGTAATTCTCCCATGCTTTTGAAACCGACCCAGTATTCCCATGGATAGTTTTTTTTTTTTTTTTTTTTTTTTTGAGACAGAGTCTGGCTCTGTCGCCCAGGCTGGAGTGCGGTGGCCGGATCTCAGCTCACTGCAAGCTCCGCCTCCCAGGTTTACGCCATTCTCCTGCCTCCGCCTCCCAAGGAGCTGGGACTACAGGCGCCCGCCTCGTCGCCCGGCTAGTTTTTTGTATTCTTTAGTAGAGACGGAGTTTCACTGTATTAGCCAGGATGGTCTCGATCTCCTGACCTTGTGATCCGCCCGTCTCGGCCTCCCAAAGTGCTGGGATTACAGGCTTGAGCCACCGCGCCCGGCCCATGGATAGTTTTTAAGATAAACGTAGAAATTGACCCTTCTGATCTTAAAGCTTGAAACTTACATTTGTCTTCTCTGAGTTCCTTCCTCAGGAAATGACCTTCAGGCCTCTGAAAAAAAAAATAAAGTATCAAAGAACTGACACTCACCAAATACCCACATCCAGACAATAAGATGCCAGGCCCCTCACTCCTCATGATTGCTTCCTTGCCCCTCCTCAGTCCCTGTTTTCTCACACATTGTTACATTCCTTCCCTGCTATATAAACTTCTATTTTTAGTCAATCAGGGAGATGGATTTCAGACTGAGCTCCCATCTCCTCAGCTGCAGCACCTGATTAAAGTCTTCTTCCTTGGCAATACTGTTGTATCAGTGATTGGCTTTCTGTGCGATGAGCAGCAGGAGCTAGACTGAGTACCCCAGTGTTTCTGTAACACTTTTAGTCTGCCATATTAGTGTTGCTAGAGAGAGCAGGAGCCAGAGAATGACCTCGGGCAGTCCAAAGTCTTGCCCAGTGCACTGCAGCGGTGAGTTGTAAATTGATATGGGTAGGGCTCTTTCTACATACAGTGCTAGGCCCACATAAATATTAGCCTAGAATAGCTAAATCACATATTTGGGAGCCAAGCCAACTTGGGTTCAGTTATCATATCTTCTATCAATCTGCCTTGTGACCCTAAAAAAATTACTTAACTTCTCTGAGCTTTGGTTCCCTCACTAAGAAAAAGGTGTAATGGAGAGTCAATAACAGAGTGCCTGGCACCAGGTCAACACTAGAAAGGAAGACATGTACTTGGCTTCCTGCCATCCGTTCTCCTGGCTGTGAGCCTGCAATTAATGATGGAATTTCATGCTTCAGTGAACCAGGAGGAATTTGTATGAAGGGCATGAGGAAAAGAGAAGACAATTTTCTTGCATTCTTGAATTACAATGTGGAGGGCATACCTCTTTGCCCTGCTTCCTGGTTCCCAGCCTGCGTGCCCAGGAGAGTAGGGTACTAACTACTTCCAAAAATGGAGAGACTGGAGAGAGAAGAAGCTTTAGTGCAAGAGTAGCTAATTAAACCATCAAATGTTGGAATACTTAGTCCATTAGAGGTCAAAACCCTGAATATTGCCCTAGATTTTGATAATATATTAGCTCAAATTAAGTATAGAAAGAAAAGCTTTTTAAAAGGGAGATAAAATTAATTAAGCCTGTTTTGAAGGTAAATAATCATAAGATAATGCAATTAATAATTATCTTGTCGCAAAGGAAGAGCTCCCCTGTTTGTGAGATATGAACTTTCTTTCTTTGGAATACTTTATCTTTCTGAACTGTATAAGTCATAAGTATGGGGAAAATGGACAAATAATTTTGATCCAAGTATTATAACACAAAACTTCACGTAGCCCTTCCAAGTGAATCCTGCTAATCAGGATGTATAGAGATAGTCCATTCCACTTTTCTGTATACAAATATATGAATTAGAAGTGTCATCTGGAATATAAAAGATTTGACAGTGAATTAATATGTTTTCACAGTTAAAGGTTAAGTGTTTTAAAATGAACAAAAAATGTGTATATTATAGTTTTATAGTTTACATTAGTTTTAAATTTATTTTGTTCTCTGTTGTATGAATGGCAGTTACATTATTTTATGGTGATGTATATTAGCTTCTCTGTAAGGTAGAAAGAGTGTCAAGGTGTCTTAATTCTGTTTCTCAGAAGTTTATAACAAAGCTATAAAACTTTGTACTGTTTCTAAGCTTAGAAGCAATTTTTCATTCTTAAGGAATTTTTTAAAGTAAAGATTTGCCAAGCTTAGGATTACATTACTACAGGCTCATACATAGAAGCAACATTAAGCTATAAAGACAGGATAGAAAAGATGAGATCTCTGAAAGCATTCCTGATAATAGTATGCCCCATTAATGGGCTTTGCCTTCCCCAAGGTGATTCATGAAAAACACTTAAATAGCACCTGTGTATGCAGTACATCCCTTGCTATCTGCAGAGAGCAGTGGGCATTCTCACCTGTGCAGCTCTTCACATTCTTAGATCTTCTGAAATAAAATGTTGAAAATTTAATGAGGCAACTGATTCCCTCATGAAAACTCTCATGTGACTCTTAAATACTTTCTGGCTGCATATTTATTTGCCCTGTAAACACTTTTTAAAAGCCTAACACATGTAAAACAGCATGTGGCCAGAAACAAATTAGCAACCCTCACTGCCCTGTCCTCAAGTAGTTCACACTTACCAAAGAAAAAACAACAACAAATAACAAGCCATATAAACAGACATATGAACGGCTCGTTTCAGCTCAAATGAACTGAGAGCTTTAATGACACATCCACACAAAATTATCCAGAAATTAAGATGAAGGACTGTTAAAACTGTTACAAATATTAAAAAGCATGACGCTTAAGAGGCATTTCAGCTGCACTGCAATCAAATGGAGGGAGTTTTAACTGATAGAAAACTGGTATGAAGGTATTTGAGGCCCAGAGTACAGTCTGACAAAGTCACCATTATGTAAAAATAAATGTTATGTTTGAGGAATGGAAAGCTTGAAACTGGGATATCGGGAGAGATGCAAGAAGAGGCTGGACGTATAAGTAGTGGCTAGACTGTAGTGTTTTTGTATGCACAGCTATGGTGGTGTTAAATGTGAAAATGAAGCCATTTATGTATATATATTTTAAAAGATTATGGCAGAGGGTGCGGAAGAAGTAGGGAAGATACATACAGAAAGAAATGATAAACTAAGAGCGTTCAGCTCCATGAGTGCAGAAATGTGTGGTTTCTAGCCTATTGTATCTCTAGTGCCTGGAACACTTGTCCTTCATGGATTCTGTTATTCTCTGTTAAATGCTGACTAAATAAACATCTTCCAGTGAAAATCAGTACGTTTATACATTTGCAACTTTTTCCTTTATAAAACTGACTTAAAAACCCTTCATACAAAGGATGAAAAGAGCTTGTGTGTTTTTTATCACAGCAGTGCACATATGCACACAAGTGTACACACGCACACACACACACAAACTGTCAGTGTATGCTTGAAATTAAACCTCAGATCCTGCTTCTGAAATTTATGCTTCAATTAAGATGGGGGCAGCTGCTGCCCTACTTTATTTCCCTTTTGAGACTTTTCTCTCTCTGGCTTTATCCTTCCCTTCATCGTTTTATCATCACATCAATCACTGTGCTTCCTCCTCGGGAACACGGCATGCATCGCAGTCATATTTTTATGGCTAGAAAGCAAACCTAGCCTACTTGGCACATACTGCTTACAAAAACCTAATTAAGTAATTCTGCTGAATGTATCATGTCCTTTCCATTACAGTGCATGTGTGGTCAAAATAATAGGGGACACTTTAAAGATACAGAAAATAACTGGGGGAAGGAACGTAAAGAAGACACAAAACACACAAAAAAGTGAACGTCAGTTCAGCTTTCTTTGATACAGTCCTTTAATAAGCTGGAGCACATTAACACCTCTGCAAGAGGAATCTCCTAACTCAGAGCATCATTTTCACTTCAGTTATTTTATTGAAAACACCATTGTTGTACATCTCCTTAGTAGTACATCAGAGTCAGCATGTTTTTTATGATCAAGTCATGTATTTTCAGATAAGTTCTCTTATGGTCTGAAAATAATCTAAGAACTTGTTTCTAAATGTGCAGACTTGGGGACATGTGATATTTTTCACTAAAATGTAAGATGCTTGAGGTCAGGGCCTTTGTCTTTCTTCCATAAGACTTAACCCCAGAGCTCCATACATACTCATGGCTGGTAACTGACTGACTGAATGAATATCAGAACATGTGTATACATCACATTTGTATATATTTTTTAACTTTTAAGCTCAGGGGTACAAGTGCAGGTTTGTTACATAGGTAAACTTGTGACATGGGTGGGGGCTGTTGTACAGATTATTTCATCGCCCAGGTGTCAAGCCTAGTACCAATTAGTTGTTTTTCCTGATCCTCTCTCTCCTCCCACCCTCCACCTTCTGAAAGGCCCCATTGTGTGTTGTTCCCCTCAATGTGACCATTTGTTCTCATTATTTAGCTCCCACTTATAAGTGAGAACATGAGGTGTTTGGTTTTCTGTTCCTGTGTTAGTTTGCTAAGGATAATGGACTCCAGCTTCATCCATGTCCCTGCAAACAACATGATCTTACCCTTTTTTATGGCTGCATAGTATTCCATGGTATATATGTACTACATTGTCTTTACTCAGTCTATCATTGATGGACATTTAGGTTGATTCCATGTCTTTGCTATTGGGAATAGTGCTGCAAGGAATATATGTCTGCATGTGTCTTTATAATAGAATGATTTATATTCCTTTGGGTATATACCCAATAATGGGATTGCAGGGTTGAGTGGTATTTCTGTCTTTAAGTCTTTGAGGAATTTCCATACTGTCTTCCACAATGGCTGAACTCATGTAAACTTCCACCAATAGTGTATAAGCATTCCTTTTTCTCCACAACCTTGCCAGCATCTGTTATTTTTTGACTTTTTAATAGTAGCCATTCTGACTGGTCACACTTCTATATTTTTAACAGGAGGAAGCATATCTCTCTCTTGTTTGTGGGACCAGTTGGTAATTGGTTCATTCTGTCCATGGTCAGATAATGCTACTTTATCCTCTCATGGTTAACTAAAGTGCCATTATTTAGTCATAGATATTTTAAAATCACAAAAATCACAAAATGACATATAATTGTACCCTTGTAATACATAATAGTATAGAGGATTTAATCTCAAATAAAGGGACAAGAAAAAGTATTTATTAGGTATCGTGTTGCCTTTGTGGATAAAGTATGGTCTCTTCCACAAGCTGTCACAAACTTTGAATTTTTACTTAATAAAATCTACATGTTATGAAGGTCTCATATATTTGGGAGAAAGAAGTCGGGTTTGCCATTTTCTGGCTGTTGGGTATGTAATAGTCAGTAGAATTTATTAGAATGCTACCATCCCAGCAAGCTGCCCTTTTCTTCTTTGAGGAGGCAATCTACAATAAGTTGTGATTGACCTATAAACTATGAAGTTTATAGGTATTATTGACTTTAAGTAAGGCCTAGGTTTGAATCATAGCTCTGACACTAATTAATGATCTTGGGCAGCAGGGCTCGGTGGCTCATGCCTGTAATCCCAGCACTTTGGGAGCCTGAGGCGGGTGGATCACAAGGTCAAGAGATCAAGACCATTCTGGCTAACACGGTGAAACTCTGTCTCTACTAAAAATACAAAAAATTAGCCAGGCACAGTGGCAGGCGCCTGTAGTCCTAGCTACTCAGGAGGCTGAGGCAGGATAATTGCTTGAACCTGGGAGGCGGAACTTGCAGCGAGCTGAGATCGTGCCACTGCACTCCAGCCTGGGTGACAGAGCAAGACTCCATCTCAAAAAAAAAAAAAAAAAAAAAAATAAGATCTTGGGCAATGTATCCTCTCAGAGTTTTGATTTCCAGTCAGATATTGGTAGTTACCCAATGGGACAACTGTAAGGATTAAATGAGATCATTGATATAAAATACTCAGCCAAGTATCTGATATATTATATATAAGTTACTGTGATGATGATGATGATGACAACGATGATAATGATGTGAAGTCTATATATACAGCAGATCTACCTAGAAGTTCATTTGTTTAAAGCCAAATGTCATGATATTTTCACCTTGATCTCCAGAAGTAAGTGAGATAATCCAAGGCCAGTGCTTAGCACAATGCCTGACACCTCATAAACACTCAGTAAGTGTTTTGTTGTGGTAGCAGTTACTATTATTCGCTTTTATAAACATTTTGCTTCTTCAGACTTGTTGAAGATATCTTGGTCTAGTCCATTCCTATCAACAATTTCCATCTTACAATAGTGGCAGTTCTATGAGTTATGGTCAGGGTTTTGACTTTGCGGTAACGCTCTCCTTAATAATCTAATATAGTTCACATTATATTGATGTCTTGAGGTAAATAGCATTTTCTTTACAACTATAGAATACCAGAAAGGTTTTCCTATCAAATTATAGTCTTTTGGATCATAAAATACATTAAAAGCAACTAAATGAAATGTTAACATATATCTTTACAGTAGCAAACAAATCATCCTTCTCTGTTGACATAATTCTCTAATTTGGAAATACCTCTTTGAAGTACAGTCATAGAAAGAGTCTGTGGGAATCCCTGACATTAATCTAGCAGTATCTATAATTATGCCTTTAACCTTTTTATTACATGTATTTTATTAAAAAGACTGTCATTAATTTTGAAAAGAAAAGTTAGAATTAAAACTGTATTTAAGATGATAAAATAATACTTAAGAAATAACTGACAGCATTCGTCTACAACATGCCATCTAAAACCATATTAGGAAACTATGAGGAAGGTGGAGTCAGAGTCTGGCCTCATAAAAAGGGTGAGAATACAGAAGAGTAGGGAAGATGTGGTGGGACATTTCAGCCAAACAGTATGATGAGAACAGAGGTTCTGGAGAAAAACATGTGGCTTGTTCAGGGAAAAGCAAATACATCCTTTGATTGTATGGAAGCATTTGCAAGAACAAGTACAGAAAGAGATGTTTCAGAAGGTAACTGGGAAGAAGATTGTGGAATGCCTTTAAATTTCAGGGTGAAATTACTGAATCTGAATTCTGAATCTAGCCAATGAAAAGCCACTGAAATATTTGGTTATGAGGAAAATAAATGGAACACTGCATTTAAGGAAACCTAAGCCAGATAAATGTAGCTTTTGTTAATTATTTATTCATTTTAATCATTTGTTCAGTAAATATGTCAATAGGGATTGAGCAAGACATAAGATTTGAGATAAAGGTTTGAATGAAGTGGGAAAGTAGTAAGGAATTAGAAGCCATCCAGAAAAGAAGTTTAAAAGCCAAATTTGGGAGGGCAGTAGCAGAGTTGGATGAGAAGCTGTGGGTTTCAACAATTCATCTGTTTATTGATAAGGAGTATATGCACATACAGGAGCCATGGAGCTCTTCTGGAAAAAACACCTTCAAGTTATAATTTCAGTCTGCTTGATGTTACCAGGTGAGCCAAAGACACGGACTTTCAGCTCTTATACCACAGACAGCGTAGCAACTCATTAAGGGTGACTATATTGCAGTTGTTACTGTGGGAAATTATATCCTCAGATAGACTTCATAATAGAATGGAAGAAGCCCTCAAGCCCACCTTTGCCGCTGTTGCTGCAGCTATACCTGAAGCTCAGACACAAACACCTGAGCAGTTCGCATGGAGCTAGATTATCCAGTAGTAGTAGGACTCATATACTACATCATTTATTTGGAACTGAAAATGTACTGAGTTTCATTGCTGGTCTTTATAATGATATCTCGCAAATACCTCACAATTAACTTGGAGAAAAGTGAAATATCATGTATCCTCACAAACTTGCCCTACCGTCATGCAAAGTCTCTCCACCTGGGAACCGTCTCTGTCTCTCTGTTTCTCGTGTCATATCTTAACATCACTACATCCTTTCTGTTTTTGAAGTATCCCTTTCAATCTATTTTCTCCTCTCCTGCACCAAAGCCACACCTATAGTTTGGGTCCAATACTTTCTTACCTACATTCCTACAATCGTCTCTTTCTTTTAAAAAATGTTTTCCTGCAGTACTCATTTCATAAGTCTCCATGACTTCAATTTTGTCTTCCACCCGTTTGAAACCCACACAGAAAGCAAATCTCAATATATCACCACTAAACTCTTAGGGATAAAGCACTTATATCTTAGTGTATCATGGGAAATTCTTCATCATCAAATTTCTTTCTCTCAAGACTCACGCCTGCTATGCCTGTGCCTTGGCGTTTGTCTCATTGTTATCCCACAATGTTTGTCCTCTCTTGCCCTGTACATCTGGCTTATATTTGTCCTTCCTGGCCCCTTGCACATACTTCTACATCTGTTCATCTCATTAGAATGTGAGTCCCCTAAGGCGGACCAGGTCTTACTCATCTCTGTGTTCCCAGAACATATGATTCCCACAGAGCTGGCATGTATACATGAACATATGCATTTTCTTTTCAATTATATCAAGAGTAAATCACATAATTCTTTGTCAATTTTGAAAACTGGAAATCAAACCCTACTTCTCTTTTTGCCTTTATTTAGCTGAAATGCCATTATGGGAGAAAATAATGAGTTCTAGAAAACCTAGAAAACTGTTGTGGGCTGGCAAATATGATGTAAATGATCAGGACTGAAAACAAAAATTCTGTCTTCAGCACTGGAAATATTGTAGATGGTATTCAAATGTGACTCAAAAATGTGACTTCATAAAAATAATAGTATTTATATGAGCAATTCAAAGTAGATGGAAAACTATTATTAAAAAGTTTTAAGAGTTTAAATGCCTTTCCATGATTCTATGTTACTGGAATTTAACTAGGCTGTAAAGACCAATATGTCTCCACTATACCCTACTTGGATTAAACATAATCAGTGTCACATATATACCATTGGTGTCTAGGCCTATAATCTAATTCCTAAAGAAAATTAAAAACTGACCTCTCATTATGTTAAATATACATAAATAAGTTTGTTCCCACTATTTTATGACTTAAGTAAGGCATACCTAAGGTCTTGGATTTAAACATTCTTCCCTGCTACATATTTTTTTCTACTTGTGCAACTGAAGGAGGAAAGTATAAAATATAGGATTACAATGCTTAAAAAAATTCCTGTGTAATAATTAAGGTACAAGTGAGTAGTACATTCTGTCAGTTACTGGGAGTTCCAGTACAAATACTGGAAATGATATATATTGTTATGGATATATAAGAACTAAAAGTAAAATCTTTGCATATAAATTTTTAGAGCTGGTTACTAGCAAATTTGAAGCACCGAAAGAGGCATCAAATAATTTCCTAGCCAAGAATTCCAACTTGTAGAATTTCTCAAACCCATACCTCCTAGAAAGTCTCCTACCCTATTCCTAAACATTTCCAGGGCATAGTTGATGCAAAATTGATTATCAACTCTGATTTGACGTAAGCCAAAAGAGCACAGTTATTATCGCCCAGTACAGGGACTAAGATAACTTATGATACTTTTTATTTGAAAAATAATATTTTCTCCTGCCATGAACTTGCAGCAGAATGAACACATACTTCACTAGCAGAAAGGGCAGTGTTTTCTCCATCTGATCTTTCATCAAATAGAATTCTTAAACCAGAACCTTCTGAAATATATGATTTGGAGACCTTCCACCAAAAAAAAAAAAAAAAAAAAAAAAACTGTCCTGAAAGAGATGGTAAACTACAGTTTGATCTCATTTGTCCTGAATTCTGCACATCATTCACTCATTACTTATCATTGTCTCACCCTTGTGAGCTATGTCCCATAACTCATTCTAGTCAACATGCTGCATTTAATATTGAAAGATTTATATCTTGGAAATAACTTGACTATTTCAAACTTTGGTCTCTAATGAATCAGAACGTAATTGCATTTAGTATCTTTCTGCTTCCCGAGTCTAATCAAATTCCACGCAGGTGAGTCTGCGTCTGGCCTCTACATCTGGCATGCTTTGTGAGATTTAATCAGGGGCATGATTTAAGGAACTCCGTGACTGGACATTGAAGTTCCTCCAGTGTTTGTGTTATAAACATCAATACCAAATTCAGCTTGCCTTCACCATGTGGAATATTGTTTCCTGTTTGGAAATAGTTAGAGGTTCAAGCAAGTATTTCCACATGCAGAAATCCAGTAACTACATTTAGAATATGCTAAGAAGGCATTTGCAGTTTTAGTCTAGAAACAAGTCTGTCACAAATCAGAATCGCATAATGCCAGATTCTATAGAAGTGGATGCAAAATATCTGCCAGATTAGCCTTGGTACAGTGTGATTCAATCAGCAACATAGTGTATTTGTGATGTCACCTCTCCTTGTATGAGCTGCTATCCACATCTCTATTTCTCTTCCCCACTAGACTATATAAACATCTTAAGGTCAGGCACTGTTAGTTTTTCCCCCTTATAGAATTCTTCATTCCTAAAACAGTGACTGGCAAATGGTAAATGTTGATAATTCAATTTTTTAAATGTCTAGCACCCAATAGCCCCTTTATGTGTGTGTGTGTGTGTATATGTGTGTGTATATATATATATATGTAAATTATCTAATAGATAAAGTAGTAAATATGCATATGAATTTATTTCAGTGGAAGTGGGTCTTAATAGTTCATTGGGGCATTTAATGGTTAAAAGAAAATGAGATGCATCTTCTTTCTTCTTTTTATTACTTTAGAAATCAAT
This sequence comes from Colobus angolensis palliatus, assembly GCF_000951035.1. Classification (NCBI taxonomy): domain Eukaryota; kingdom Metazoa; phylum Chordata; class Mammalia; order Primates; family Cercopithecidae; genus Colobus; species Colobus angolensis. Next base: position 1,035,826 of record NW_012117988.1, on the reverse strand, counting down.
TACACTGAAAATTGAAATTTGAATATTACATGAAAATATTGGAAGTAGGTGGCTCATGCCTATAATCCCAGCACTTTGGGAGGCCGAGGCGGGTGGATCACGAGGTCAGGAGATCGAGACCATCCTAGCTAACACAGTGAAACCCCGTCTCTACTAAAAATACAAAAAATTAGCTAGGCATGGTGACGGGCGCCTGTAGTCCCAGCTACTCAGGAGGCTGAGGCAGGAGAAAGGCATGAACACGGGAGGCGGATCTTGCAGTGAGCCGAGATCACGCCACTGCACTCCAGCCTGGGTGACAGAGCAAGACTCCGTCTCAAAAACACACACACACATACACAAATAAATAAAATATTAAAAAATGGTGACAGAGCAAGACTCCGTCTCAAAAACACACACACACACACACAAATAAATGAAATATTAAAAAATGGACTTTAGAGTAGACAAGACCAGCATTCTGGACTAGAAACAGATGTGACTTAAGACTTGGAGAGGAAGATACTCACACTGACAGGAAATCAATAAAGGCTTACTCTACTGCTGAATGAGTAGGAACTTTCTATACTTGTGAGCACCTAACTTAATTAGTTTTAGAGATTGTGCTAAAACTGCTTTGAATACATTGGAGAATAGCCAATGGCATAGCTACTTTTCTGATGACCCACCCTGAGAAAACGTACCAGTAGTAACTGGATATCTTGTTCCTGAAGTTGGTTGGAAGAAAGAAGCACCCTGTCATGTTGGGTGTTGGTAAAAGGAGTCATTTAGTTAGCAAGCTACTCTGCTGCCCCTTCTGACTTGTCTGTGTGGAACTTATTTAACCACACTTTATCTTATGAATCAGTTTGGTTTAGCAAGAATAGCCTACAAAGAAATCACATTCTACTGAAACTCTGTGTGAATTTGTCTTGGAGGGTTGAAATAATTGGTAGATAAATCCAATTTTAAAGGGTAAATGAAAGAAAATCTTCAATTTTCACAGTTCAGATAGCATTATGCATGATGTAATTTTCTCCTAATTTAAAATGAGGGGAATTTTCAAGTTATTTATGAATGCAATGAGAAAATTAGAATATGCTATCAAATATATCTTGGTGTCAGTTTTACCCAAACATTAGCCATGCATTTTAAATTTCCAGAAGCAAAATATATGTGCTCATAAGTGGACCTGGGTTACTTTTTTAAATTTACTAACATAAATGGGTCTTGGAATAATACAATAGAGATTAGATTTTTATAACGTATAGTGTTAAAAGAGAGGAGAGAATGATTAGGAATAAATTTGTCACCAGGAAATATTATTTTGATACTTACGGTTAGAATTAATTTTGTGTGCTTAGGTTATTGAGGTAATATAATAACAATTATTAAAAAAATGTGTTCATAGATGTCATCATCTACAGTAAATATTAATTATAACTCCATTTAGCTCTCAAATATATCCAATTCTCCCCATCTTCTCTTCTTCTGGTTGATATAATGGTCTCTTAACTCAAGTCTGTCCATGCTCAGTCTGTGCCATTATATGTGGCTTTTTATCTGGGGAAAAATGGAGTTCCTCTTTTGTCCATTGTTCTCTAGGTAGGGGAATACTAGCTGTGCCTGGTAAATTTGCTATGGAAATTACTTCTAGCCCTAGTATCTGGCCTTTGATAGACTGACATGTCTGAAGATTACAAAGTTTTCTTCAGATTTACTCTCTGAATAAAGATACCAGAATCACTCATTAGGGTACAGCTACTGCTAAGAGCTTAAGTCTTGGTTTTACTGTTTGTATTTCTTTTCTTCCCTGGATTTTATGGGACTGTTAGTTGCCCAAAATGATAACAATCCCAGTATCCTCTGATAGAAGAATTAATTAGATGAAGCAGTAAGCAAACACAAAATGGATAAAATCCGCGTGGTAGAATTCAGTCTAGGGTTCTCCTTTCCCTGGTTGGTAGCCTGGAATTTTCTTTCGCAGTCCTCCATGACCTGCCACATCGCTTTCCTGGGCGTTTTCGGACTTTGTGAATAATGCTAACTCTGTTTGGTTACCAAAATACTAAGGGACTGTTTTCCCTGAGTGAAAGCTTCCAGAGAGTTTCCATGGCTTTGTTTTTGAAGTGTCAGTAAATTTTAGCCCTATTCCATTTTTCTACACAGAAGGACCACTTTGCTTTTGCCCTTGGCAGGATTCAGTGGATACCACAGCCATAAAACCAGTGTGAATAGGACAATAAATAACTTTATTTATTGGGGCTGTATTCAATAACAAGATAACTCTTGGGTATGAAATAAATAATCTCTTCTAAGGAACAAGGTCAAGGAAGAAGGGACCATGTGGTCAGCTTATATGATAGGCAAGAAATAATTATGTTGGGTACGGGGAACTACGTGGTTTTCTTTTTAAAAACAAATCAGCCCACAGATATTTATTGAGAACTTATGGGAGAAGCATTGTCCTAAGTTCTGGTGATGCTGGTGAATCAGAAAGATTGATCCTAAGTATAAAGGACTCTATGGCGCTTACATTCTAATGGAGGGAACTAAAAAATAGGTAAGGTCAAAAGGTAATAATTTAAGTGACTCAAAATGAGCTGGAGGCTTTATTCAGCTGATGTGCACTGGGAGCACCTGAAGACTGGGTAACTCTCCAAGTTAAAGCAGGAGTGGGATTTTATAGGGTGAGGAGAAGATGGGGGTACCTGTCCTTGGAAATTGGTTCAGTTAGTAATTTTCATCGTTAACTGCTGTAAAATTTGCTGGTGGTGAATTAAGAGATTTTTGTTGTTGTTGTTAGTCCTCTGCTTGTAATTTTTGGGCCAATACCACCCCAATGACTGTCAGAACAATTCTTGTGAAAGTTGTTTTTATAGGACTTGTAGTTTGTTGAAGTTGAGGTTCAAGGGCAGAAGTAGGGAAAAAAAAAGAATAAAGGGAATTCAAAAAGGAAGGAAGGCAATGTTAAAGGCAATTTTGGTTGTTTAACATAAACTATTCAAATAAAATATCTTTAATGATTTGTAAATTGAGTTAACAAAGTAATTTCAGGGAAACATGGAAGAGAGTCATTAGGGAGATCTCTCTCAGGAAGTGACATTCAGGTTGAAACCTGACTGTTGAAAAGGAGAAAGCCATGTGACGATATTTAGCAACTACAAATGCTCTGAAGCAGGAATAAGCTCAGCACGTTCAAGGAGGAGAAAGAACAAGAGAAAGACACATATGAGACAAAGATTCAACTAGAGTTCACAGGCTATGCTTTGATACTTGATTTTACGCTAAGTGCAAAGAGAGGCCCCTGAAGTATTTTTGGCATAAGAGGAACACAATCTGTTCTCCGTGTTGTCGAGATTCCTCGGCTGCTATGTGGACTATGGACAGCATGGGGTCAGTAGGCAAAGGGGAGAGAACAGTTAGAAGCTTACTAAAATAGCCCATATTAAAGATGGGGGTAGCTTCTATTAAGGCTACAGCCATGAAAATGGTGAGTAGATGACATGGAGAAGAAGTAAGGATGCAGGAAAGGTCATAGTTGACTGGATTTGTTTTAAACTGGCATCAGCCCTGGCTGCTTGGCAAGCATTTACAGCAGATTCTGATGAGGTGTTTTGGAGAGTTGGTACACCAACCTCAATGTGCTCAGAAATCACGTGGGCATTCTGTTGCAGTGCAGATTCTAATTCGGAAAGCCTGAGATAAGGACTGTTTTTCTATTTTCTAACAAATTCCTAGGTCACAGTAATGATGCTAACCAAAGTGTACACTTTGAGTAAGAAGGCTTTGGAGGCTATTTTTGGAGATGTCTTTGTCCTTTCTAATTCCCCCAAATCCTTAAAGCATCACAGTGGGTACAGCTATGTTTGACTTCCTTCTTCACCATTCAAAATACCACATGAAGGCTTTTCCTTGGTCTATTTATTGACCTACTGGAAACCATTGTCATCTTACAAGGCTGGTTCTTGGTAGATTTCCAATTCAAATTTGAAAATGGTAGAAGCCAATTAAATCACTTTATGTCCAAGTGTCTTTAATTTAATATTTTGAGGTTATTCTTGTTTTGTTTAATTTAATTTAGGAGAGCTAAATAATTAAACATGAGGCCAAAGTACATAAGAAAGCAGCAGCCTTTTATTGCAAATATGCACACACTCTCGGGCGAGGTTCTCTGGTTCTCAGGTGTGGGGGGCCAGGGAAGTCATGCCGGCGCTCTCCGGTGAGGTTCTCCGGTCCTCAGGTATGGTGGGGGGTAGCGAAGAAGTCACGCCAGTCCTGCCGGCAGCAGACTTTTATGCATTGGTACTGGAAGGGGGAGGGCAGTGGTCAGGATAAGGGCGGGATAGGGGCGTCTCCATAGGCGTGGCCGGGTAAGTTTGGATCTCTTCGGATTGACGTCACCTGGCGCATGCTCGGTTGATCTGCATCTTCCCTGCCGGGGCTGCATTTTCCGGTTGCAGGAAAGTTGGTGAGGAAGAACCCGGAAGCAACATGGATTGTGCCTTCTTGTTCACCTTCCTCCATCTTGTTCTTTCTCCCTCACCCAAACAATTCTATCACGTGCCTGTCATGTGCGTCCGTGTGAAGAGACCACCAAACAGGCTTTGTGTGAGCAACATGGCTGTTTATTTCACCTGGGTGCAGGCGGGCTGAGTCCAAAAAAGCAGTCAGCCAAGGGAGATAAGGGTGGGACTGTTTTATAGGATTTGGGTAGGTAAAGGAAAATTACAGTCAAAGGGGGGTTGTTCTCTGGTGGGCAGGAGTGGGGGTCACAAGGTGCTGGGGGGGCCGGGAGCTTTTTGAGCCAGGATGAGCCAGGAAAAGGAATTTCACAAGATAATATCATCGCTTAAGGCAAGGACCGGCCATTTTCACTTCTTTTGTGGTGGAATGTCATCGGTTAAGGTGAGGCAGGGCATTTGCACTTCTTTTGTGATTCTTCAGTTACCTCAGGCCATTTGGGCATATACGAGCAAGTCACAGGGGATGCGATGGCTTGGCTTGGCCTTAGAGGCCTGACAGTGCCATTTACAAATTCTATGTTATTTCTGGGAAAGAGTAATGGTTGTTACATGGAAAATGCTTAGTTTTTTTACTTCTTAACTATTTACGAAGCTATGTAGTTTTTCACTGGGCATCCTTTAGACTGTAGCAGAGACACAGTATTTGTCCTGCTATAAGTATGGAAGTCTTTCTAAATTATGTTAATAGACATAGGCCCTGCTCAGTCACCCACTGTTTGAGTAAACTTTGGCAAATTATTTTGTCTCTCTGAATCTCAAATCTTCCTCTGTAGAGTCTGGATTATAGAAGAAACTCATGAGTTTTGTAACACTTAAATAGGGTATGCCTATAAATTGTAAGCATGGTGTTTGGTACACAGTAAGCTTTCAATATATATTAGACATTAATATTAGTAGTATGATTACTAATTACTATTTTCCCAACAAGTGCAAATTCGATTCAGGAAGAACTAGTTGGCAGAGCCTTCAAAACATATTCAATCGTGATCTGCAGCTCATATACCAGCTGCTAATTTGCTTGTTTATTTCATTTGATTTTCCTTAACTGCACATAAGGGAGGTGGGTGGTAGGAGCTTAATTTATTTGTCCCTTATTTTGAAAATGTGGGTTTTGGCTCTCACACCATTTTGAGGCATGGCCTGGTGGTGGCATTGGGGATATGCATACTTTAGGGAGGTGGGAGGACAGTGTAGCCCTCCTAGTGGCTCTAGTGTCTTTCTTTCCCCAAGTGATCATCATAGGTGCTGCCTGGCAAAGGCCTCTCCTCCCACTGATCTGGAAACACATGAAAAGAGCCATGACTCATGGGCTACAAGTTTTTCAGCTGCTTGATACAAGCACTGATAGGCTCAGCTCCCATATTTGTATCACCCCACAGGCTGGCTGAAGGGGAAAGGGATCTTGGTTTTCAAATGAAGTGTTTCCTAACAATAATTGAGAGCGGCTGAGAGATACCATGAAGAGGGTAGGACATTGTTTCTGTCACTTTGCCAAAGTCAGTGAAAAGGATGATCTGGGGTAGTGCCAGGGTATCTTCAGAACCTTAAAGGTATGGCATTTGAAGTAATTTCAGATTTTTCTTTACAAACTATCTGAGAATCCCTGCTTTCCTGCTGGATTGTATCCATTGCACCTTGCACATTTTTCTAGTGGCACTTAACTCATAGCGTCATTATTTGTTGTGGTTGCTGTTATTGATCTTCCTGTCTTCTGTGGACTATGTGCTCTGTGAGGGCAAGTCCTCTGTCTTTGTCATCTTTAGATCTCCAGCCCTGAGTTCAGCGCCTGTTAGACAATCAGTACCTAAGTAGCAATTGTTGGCTACATGAATGCATAGACTCATTAATGGTCGGATGGATGCATGAATGACTATGCTGATGAAATTGGGGAAAAGGAAATAATCTAGCACAGTCTTTTGTGGTGGATGTGGGAATACTTTTTGATTAACAGAGAATATTTGGTAGGGGAAAGTATTGATTCAAAAGCCATTCCTGAAGTTTAGAAAGTTTACCTTGCTGTGAAACTTAAGGTGATAATATTAAGCTTGAGAAATGCTACTTTGTCCATAAAACCTGGAGTAATTTTAGGGAGAATTTAGAATGAAAGAAGCAAGTGTCCTCAAAAGTAGAAATGGAAACTTGTGTTATCATTGATAGTGTGACATTTAATTGAAAATTAAATCAGATTTAGTTTATATAAAGATAAGATGTATTGAATCTATACAAAATTTATATGGACAGAAAGCTTAATGTTCCATTGAGAAAAATGATAGAAGTTCATTCAGGCACTTGCTGAAATCATATTTATTAAAGACCTATTTTGTACTGGATACAATGGACCTGGAGATGAATCAATCCATATCTCACTCCTCCGGGGCCTATCAGTTAAATCAAGAGGTAGATGTGTAAATAAGTAATTATAGTAGTAGGAAAATAGAGGTATAATTAAGAGATTATGGAAACACAAGAAATTGACATGTTTAACTCTGCTCATAAAAATCTATAAAAAGGGAAAAAGTGATAGTTCTGAACTGGATCTTGAAGGATGTGTAAGAGTTTACTATAACAGGAGAGAAAAAGAGGTTGTACATGTGCAGAGAGGGAGTCCAGGAAGAAGAGCATGCATTCTGAGAAATGTGAATTCTTCAGTATGACCACTGCCGAGGTGAGTAGATGAGATTAGAAAGGCAAGCAGAGAAAAATCCCTCAAGACTTATATACCAAACTGTGGATTTACAAATTTTGTTCCTCCATGTAAATGACACATAACTGAAAAATAATCTACTAATTGCTTTTCCAAATACTGCAGTATATTGTCTAATAAAGACATTGTGTTGTCTATAGCATGTTCTGGTTTAACTTTAACAGACAGAGAAATATTTATTCAGTGGTTATGTAGTCCTGACCTCATGTACTTTTAATTCTTTTGGTAAAAGCAATTGATGAAAAGCATAATACTGTGACTTAATTTTATACTCTCATGTTATTTGATATCAATCATTTTACAAATCAGAAAAACATCCAGGAAAAATTATAGAAATTGTCTTATACTCAAATGGACTCATTGACAGGGTCAAGAATAAAATGTAGAACTTCTGGTTTCCTACCCATTGACTTTCTTATGAGACCACCTGAATCAATAAATGCAATTACCTATAAACCTGGATGGTAGTGTTTTATCTTCTTTGTTATGTCATGGAAACTCTGTTCTAGGTTCACCAGATTCTCCTGCATGACCTTGAGTGTCTGCCTTATAAGCTTTTCCATTCTTTACTTCAGATACCATCACAGATTGTGATACTCTTATAATCGAGTTCAAAATTGCATCTATCTTTAGCCAAAGAAATTGTTAACCATACAACCAGACATCATCCTCTCAAAGATTAGTTTACCCAAATTCATCAGTGCATTAGAGGAATGGCTACAGGAAATCAAGAGCACATCTTCAGAAGCTACCTAGTTTTATTTGATATTTGCTTGACCTACATTTTTAAAGTGCCTATATGCAAAGAGTGTGTTTATGTGTGTGGCTGTGTGGATGTGTGTGCGCACAAATAACTCTGATATTGACCTTTAAACGGTAGATACTATGTTGTAAGGCATTATTCTGAGTACGTTGTCATTATAGAAGCTAATTTAATCCTTTTCTATTAATGGATACCAATTAAAATCCCCATTTTATAGGTGAGAAAACTAAGGCTCTGAGAGATTAATATGTAGCTTTCTCATGTCATGGGACAGAAAATGAAGGAACCAAGAATTGAACTTGTGTGATTTGAGTCTAGAGCTCATGCTATTAGATGCTGTGCTCGGCTCCATGCCCTGGAAGGAAACTGGGACCTCCAGGAGTAGGGGATCATGTGTCCATATGGGAACTACTCTAGAAATCTGGTATAGGAAGAAAGTCCATTTGTGGTGTTCATGAAGGGTTCATAAAAGAGGAAACATTGAATTGAAGCTGGGCCCAGGATTAGTGGGGTTTTGTCAGGTGAAGATTAAGGTGACATGCAGACTACACATTGGCAGCAGCAAAGGCACTGAAGTGGAAAACCACAGAATGATGTGGAGAGAACAACACATGTCAGGAGTGAGGTGGAAAGTGAATATAAAAGTACAGGAGGAATGTTACTAGAAGGGTAGCTGTAGCAAATTCCAGAGAAACTTACAACCCAGATAAAATAGTTTGAAATTCATTCTGGATGTGAATGTTTGTGATTGGAAGTTTTATTTTATTGTGTTTTGTTTTGTCCTAAGCAAAGCAGTAAGTGAGGAAAGATGAATTTGGCAGCTATGTGTAAGATAATTAGATAAAAACTGGAAAAGATTTCAGAGGTGAATGATAGAAAAAAATGGTGGTCTTCTAATGGATTTAAACACTTTAACAAGAACAACACCAACAAAACAAAACAAGAGACATTGTTCTGAAGTATTTTAATTCTGAAATAGAAATTCACACAATCTCAAAACTGCATTGCTATAGCAGAAAATATATAGTTACAAAAGTAATGTTTTCTCGCTCACCCTCCTCGACCTACACAAACAGGGCATTTTTGCACTATCTGGAAACACAGAAGAAGAATTCATTCTTTAGTTTCTCCCTGCACCCTGGAACCATGAATAACAAAGTTCTTTAACTTTTCCTCTGTACTTTGGTGACAGGTTTGCCCAAGATAGATGTACAGTGGAGCACAGCTAGTGTATTATATTGAGATGTCCATGACTGTCCTGTGATGTGGAATAATGATGTACATGCTACCTTGACACGGGCATTAATACTGGTCATAGCATACTCGGGCACAAGGGACCAGGAATGGCTGAAATGGGAGATTCGCCAGCAGTAACAAACATTCTTACCTAAGTCTCTGCATTTTTTGAAGAGGCACAGAGCAAGAATATTAACCTAATTTGGGTTTTGACTTTCTGGTTTAACTGCCTCTACATTAGGATGTCCAAATATCAAGGATGACATTTGATATTAGGAAAAAAATAAGAGATAATCCACAAGATATATAACCAAAGAGAAGAACTCTGAGACAGAAAAGAAAGAAGGCAAATCCTTGTCAATTTTCTGTTAACTGATTTGAAATTGTAGGGTGTCTAAGCGAATGTATGCTTTCTAGCAAATGGAATTTGGAGAGAGAAATCTGGGAAATTCTGGGTTTGCCCTGGAAACAGAGAGTAGGATTTAAGTGGCCTTTGTCCATTAGAAGGTCAAAATTAGTTGTATCAGAGAAGATGGCAGAAAAGCTCACTTGAAAATTGTAACTTTCTTGTAGGAATCCTCTGAGTGAAGTTCTTTCTTTGTGAAACATTTTACTATTCAAGTAATGTACTAAATTTACATGACAACTTCCTTACGATATCCCAAAGTAAATGGCCCTCTGTGGATACTTCATCAAATGGGGATCTTTTGGGTTATCTTTGTGTCTCATTTCACTAAAGAGAAAGCTTTAGTGAAGTAGAACTTCAGAAGCATCTGGTAATGATGCATAGGGAGTGTATTAAAGACAAGGCATATTGAGTTTAAATGTTTTTCAATAATATCCATTTTTAAAACTAATATTAAATCATTCAAATCATTTGGTGATGAAAAAAGTACTAAGTGTTTATGTATCTTCAGATTCCATCCTTATCATCTCAGATTCTGGCCCCCACTTTGAATGTGTCTCTTTGAATGTGACAGGGTGTAAGAAGCAGACTTGTTGATGTCTATGAGCCTTTAAACCTAACCAAAGCATGCAGCAAGTCAGGTCAGGTGCTTTCAGAAAGGTGCTAATAAGACCTATACTTTGGTTTGGGCCCATTTATGTCATTTTCTTTGCTTTTTATTTTGCCTTTTTTAAAACTTTGTGTTTGAAATAAACTTCAACATACAGAAAAGTTTCAAGAATAGTACAAAGAATTCCTGTATCCCCTTTTTCCAGAATCACCAGTTTGTAACATTTTATCATATGCTTTAAATTTCTCAAGTTAGAACATATTTTTTTCAGATCCATTGAGACTAAGTTGCATGTGTCATGCCCCTTTACTCTTTACTACGTTAGTGTATATTTCCTAAAAGCAAAAATGTCTTCCTACATAAATGCAGTGCATTTATTAAATTGTATCTATTCTACTTTTATCTAATCTATAATCCACATTGAAATTTGTCCACTGTCCCAATCATATAATTTACAGTACAGGTACCAAATCTAGTTTAGAATCATGCATTACATTCACAGTATTAGAACTCTGACTAACAGGAGGGGCCATAGGAAGATAATTTTCAAACAACATTTAGAAAGGAGCTATGGGGGATCAGATTTATCCTTTTTATACTCAGAAGAGGTATCCCTGTGAGTGATGTGCCTTTTTATCCTCAGAAGAGGTGACGTACCCATCAGGGTTGTGCAGGGAAGCAAAACCAATAAGGTATATGAGTGTGTGTGTGTGTGTGTGTGTGTGTGTGTGTGTTGTGGTGTTGTGTATATACACATATATGAAGATATTTGTTTTAAGGAATTAGCTCTTAGAATTGTGGGGCTGGTAATTCAAAGCCTGTAGGGCAGCCTGGCAGGCTGGAAACTTTGCCGGGATTTGATATTGTCATCTTGAGTTTTAAATCTGTAAGTCAGACCATCAGGCTGGAAACTTAGCAGGAGTTGATGCTGCAGCCTTGAGGCAGAATTTCTTCTTCCTAGGAAACCTCAGTTTTTTCTCTTAAGGCCTTCAGACTGATCAGACAAGTCCCACATTGTGAGGGCACTCTTCTTAAAGTCAACTGACAGTAGTTGTTAACCACATATGTAAAATACCTTTACACCACCACTTAGACCAGTGTTTAAGTAATAACTGGCCTAGCCAAGTTGACACATGAAACTATCACAGGAAGAGATTATCACTCACATTTTATAGATGAAGAGCTGCACCGCTGTTTTTCCTAAAGGTACTCACTGTATGTAGCTGAGGTAGAATACAAATCCAGTGTGTCCCATTCCCAAAACCCATGCTGTTCCATGGCATGCCCTGTTGCCTAACTTCAGTGTGGGATGATTCGAGAAGTGGTGAGTTTCCAGTCACCAATGACTAGCTAATAGGAATATTTCAGAAATTAGTCAAGCCTTGAATGAAATATTGTAATAGATGACTTTTACAATTCAGTTTGCCTTTATGGATTTATATTAAGTTAAAAAATGTGTTTTAAAGTCATTATATTTCTTTTATTAGGATATAATATTTTTATGCACAGATACCTTTGTATGAAATTAGTACTCCTAATTAGAATAGACAGATCAATTGTACCATATTTTTTCCTGGAACCTACATTATTTATGGTTTTACCATTTAAACCATTGTCACTATTTGGCAGTTCTGTTTAATAGAGGGCATAGTGAAAAATATGAGACTTTATAGAAAAGCTGTGCTGTTCAAAATCAATCATAAATGACATCTATGTAAATATAAAGTTTAAATATCCAACTGAGCCATTTTATCTTTATATTTTATTCCAAAGATGATTTGATGCCTAAAGATTTTTTTGTCTTTTTTTTTTCCTTACTTCACAGCAGAACTGTAATGAGAGCTCATGGTATATCTTGAAAATTATCCTCACTATTAGAAAGAGTTTCATCCATTGTAGGTCATTTTAAGTAACAAATAATAATCATAGAAGTAATATTCAGTAAGCACTAGTAGGTGCCAAGCTTTGCTAAGTGATTTATAAACATTGTCTTAATTATTTCTCATAACAACTCAAAGAAGTAAGTACCGTTACAACATCCATTTTAAGGAAAAAAGAAATTAAAAAAAAAAAACAGGCATGAAAAGATTACATAACCCTAAAAGAAAGATTCTACGTAGATCATGTGCAGGTGAATCTTTTGTTTTCTAATCTGTACTTCGTGTATTAACACAAATTGATTTATTTAATATATAATTCAAACTGTCTTTTTAAAATCTGAGAGTGTTCATATTTCAATAGATGATGGAGGAAAGTAATTATGTGCCTTGTCTTTAGTCACCAGCAAGATGGTTGCCAAATTAGAAAATTAATTTATGACCTTTTAACACCAAGTCCAAAGTTTGTCCATTAATTTACAACACCTTATAATAAAACCCACTGTTATGACAGCTTAACATATGAAAATCTCAATTGCTTAGCAAATATTAATTTTCTATATTGCAGTCTATAATTACCTTCCCTGGGCAAGTGCATGGTTCTCTTCTTGAATAATATGTTGTCATCTAATGTTAAGGTGGACTTTTTTTTTCTCATATAATTATAGGAACGTACACCTCTGTCTCTAGGGGTATTTGTCACTTGGCGAGGAATAAAAGACAACTCTTTAGTTTGATTTTAAAATTTCAAATCTAAAGGTATCTTATTAGGAGTATAGAAAGGACTATGTGCCAACTTTGTTTTTTATTTGTTTGTTTTGAGATTTGACTATAGTGAGATTTTGTGAATAAAAATCTCCTATGTAGCAAAGCAGTACTGGTGGATCTCAACCCAAGGATAGATGGTAACAGTTTAAATATTGTTATGAATACAATGGAAATGTCAAGAATGTCTTTAAAAACTTGTGATGTTACTATTCCTGGCTGAATTTAAGCGTGGCTGGCAAAAGAATAATCTGGGATTTATCTTTGCCTAAAGATCTTAAAATCCTTTCTAATTTAGATATTTTTTAATTCTGTAACTCTGCATCTTTACATATTATGGAGGACTTTCCTTATTATGCTTATCATTTTAATAAAGCGTAATTCCTATTTTAAAATTTCTGTGTTATATAGGGATTTAATTGTATAAAATTATTTTTTATAGAATAATTTAATCTCATATAGTTCCAGAACTACACAGTAATTAAGCTCTAAAAAATAATGGCGATTAAGGAATAGTCAGTTTTAGGTTATCTAGATGAATGATTTACATGTATCCTACTCATATCTTATACTGGTACATTAAATCTTTAAGCACACAGACCAAGACATATGATGGTGACACAAAGATTGTTGATGATGCCACAGCAGGTTACTAAATTCTGCTCAGATAGCATTCACTGAATGCTCGTACCACCGAATATCCAATTGATTTATAAAACCCCAGCACCAACCACATTGCAGAGAAAGGGGTATATGAGAGTAAAGGAAGAAGGTACCCTAAAGTAAGGCATTATTTACTTTCAGAGGTAAGAAACTCATTAGAGGTGAGAAACTCGTGAAATAAACTTATCTGTCTCAGAGCTCTTTTGATGTACAGGTATAGGTATAATTCTAGGTATAAAACTTGCTAAATATGTAGGACTCTGGGGCAAATTTGTTTGAATACGTGTTTCTACCACCAAGATCTAAACCTGTGTGCCTCTGTCAGGCCCACATCCTGATGTGAGGGAACGTAACTGCTAGTAATGACAAAGCATTTAAGAGTGTCCCACAAGACTGAATGAATATTCATGTTAAAGAGTGGCTAAGGCACTGTTCTTAAAGTGGATCTAGGTATCTTAGGGAAAGATCCTAAGACATCTCTGAGTTAGAATTAAAAGTTTGAAGTCAAAGCGACCATTATGACAGATCAGAATAGAGTTTGGATCAATATGGAACATAGAAAAGCTTTAGCAGGTGATATAGAGAAGTTTTCAAGAGTGAATCATTAGTTCTCTTGGCAGTTCAGCCTAAATGTTTCCCAAGTGAAAAAAAGAAAAAAATTACAAGTGCTCATTTATCCACTTTGAGTAGTATAGTATCCTTTGTATATATGGTTATGCATAGGACAATTGACATATTTATTATTTGTTGAGGTTATCACCATATAATTTCTGAATTTATGGATCCTGAAGTTTTGTTCAAGTCAGGTCCATTCCACCTCAGTACAGATGAGCCCACTGCTCATTCTTGCTCTTATAGGCAAACAGGGTGCCTTAAAAATGGGTTGTCTGTGGGACACAATACTGCTGACATCCTGAAAAAAAAAATTGTGGAAAAAATAGTCTTCGTTTTTGCTGGGTGGTCAATCTATGAGATGTTAGTTGCTGGTGCAAGAGGGGAGGCTCAACTGACCAACACTTTGGAAGTAGGAAAGGGAGGATCTTGCTCTAATTAGGGCTGGTGGCTGGTACATAATGACCCAGCTACCGTTTGGCTTCCAGATCTTCAGATAATCTTTTTTTTAGTGTTCCTTTCTGAGTTTTTCTCTCACTAGTTTTTCCCTTCTTGATTAGTTTCCTTTGGACTTTCAGGATAAATTTATGTTCTCCCCTACCAATGTACCTCTACTGTTCTCCTTTTAATATGAGGAAATGCTCCTTCTCTGTTTCCTTCCATGACTCTCTCTCTCTCTTTCTCTCTCGCTCTCTCATTCTCTCTCCTCCCTGGGTCCCTTCGTCTCTCTTCTTCCCTCTATATCTTCCTCTTCCGTCAAAAACCTCCTTCCCTTCTGTTTCCTCCATAGACCTTGTATGGCTCACCAACTCAGACCCCAAGCTATCGGCAAGTAAAATCAACATCCCTTCTTTTGTAGGGCTGGGAGAAATTAATTGACAAATCTCTCCAGGAGGTCAAGGAAACTATTTCCATGCCCTTCTTCCAGTACCTCCTAGAAAGAGAAGAAGAAGAAAAAAAAAATAGGTTTTCAATTAAAATACAATTCTACCACAGTCATATATTTTTATTTCATTTAAGCAAGTTAATTCTTATTTTATCCCTGGGTAAGTCCGAAATTTAGGCACCTCTGTGATTCCTAAACCACCAAACAAAAGAGAAATTATGTACATTCTAACTGGCAGATTGAGTCAGGACTCTGGTATCAATTCTGGGGAGATCAAATAAACAACACTCCTTACAAAATGGCACCAGAACAAAGCCTTTTCTTGTCAGGGTCTGCTGTGCATCACACTTGCAAACATACTAATTCTGGAAAGGATGAAATTTTAAAATTAGAGAATTAAAAAAACCTCATATGCATCTTCTCAAAATATAAGTAAAGTTGGTATGGGACCAATCCTTCTGTGATTTTCTTGCCTTGAAATTTATTTTTTTTTTTTTGACTTACAAAATATTCACTGCACCATTTGAAAAGTCAGAACCATGCTTGCCTAGGCTTTCAGGTTTCAAAAGCAAAAGGAATTCCTCTTGGATATGACTTATACACATTGTATAAACTTTGGTATGGTATATGGTTGGCAAGCCATTTAACTCACAGATAAGAAGGGTAAAAATAGTATCACAATGTCTGTAAGATGTTCCGTGTTGTAGTTCACGGCATTCATTGAGCTGTGGAATTCAGAGTTATTTCTAAACCTCTCTGTAAAGGCTCTCTGGTGAGATATCTGTTAATCGCAACAGACTGAGAAAAATTCTTTAAAAGGTATTTTTTAATGAGGCATACATAAGAAGACCAAGTTCAGCATAATATTAAAGGAAGGACAGCATAATTCTAAGAATCCTGTGGGGTGTGTGTGTGTTTTCAATAATTTAGAGTCCAGAAAAGTTTTCTGCAGTGATCTTTTTATATTTTTATATTGACAGTTAAGTGCATAATTTAATATGACTTGTATTTATTTTATTTCAGTAGCTCTACGTTTGTTTCTCAGGCCTTACTCTTGGGAATAATAAGGGAAGGGTCAAAGGGGTAGTTTTCTCTTAGGATGGGAGAGGGATATTTTTCTCCTTTCCTATGACCCTTAATTAAAAATATATTTTTCAGGAAGCATTTTTACTCCAGTGAACACATAAGTCTGTTCAATATTTTTATAGCCTTTGTATTTATGAAGTGCTTTAAAATGAACCTGATTAGACACTTGTTTTGTCATCTAATAAAAAATAAACACTTGAAAGATAACATGAACACCTCATCATTTATTAGCAAAGAGGTTAAGCTGCCTGCTCAGGTTGGTCTTCAAGTCAATGGAGGACAAAAGAATAAAATTTGTCATTCTGTAGCTTCTAATGTATTGGTTTGGTTGCTTACCTATGTGACTGCTTTTTATGAATTAATCAACAACACCATAATTATTAGGAATGACAATTGCACATCAATAATTCTCCAATATAGGTACATAAAAGGATTAATGTTACATGGGCTCTAGAATATACAGAAGAAAGGTCACTAAATGATGTATTGGAACAACCATGATAACAGACGAACAAATTAAACCCAACAGGAGAGATCAGCATTTGTTGGATAAACCTAATAAAATCTTGTAGTTTATTGATGTTGCTCTTCTACTGGGCAGAAATAGCTGTAGGATAAGATAGAAAGGCAATAAATAAGCATGTGGATCAAAGAGAACTGCTGAAACACAGGTGGAGATCAAGGTAGCTCCAAGTAAAGCTGTAAGTACAAATTTTGAGATATCCGTCATTGCCAAAATGTTTTCTTACTTATGGAATTATTTTGTTACTGAATTATAAAGAAACCAAGGTTTGTTTGTTTACTCTGAACTCTGAATTAGCGACTTCTAGTAGTCATAATTTTAGTGAGTCTCTGGGAGGCTATTTTCACTAAAGACCATCTTTTAAATCACAAAGAGTCCTTTCTCTTTTAATGACTACTCTCCTGCACACTGGAATGGTCTTCTGTCTTGATGAATTATTTAAAAAGGCCAGTGGACATATAAATATATGGACACGTGACTGCTATAGACAAAATGGTAGGTTAAAAAACATCTCTTTAAACATGTTTTATACTAAATCTACATTGAGATGAATAAGTTTAAGAGACTGTTTATGCTATTTGGACATTTAAAATCAAAATGAATTCTATTCCAGTCATCTAATCTAATAAACTGTTCAGAGATAATAACATAAATATTTCCATAAAAACAGTAATAGCATTTATGTCAGAACAAAAATTACTAAAAGTAACTTAAATGTCCATGGGGATTGATTACATAAAAGTCAATACTTTTGTGTTATGAACTAATATGCAGCAATTAGCAATATGTTTATTAATATTTTTAATGATCCAAGAAGATATTCCTCACAGTAGATTTAAAGCAAGAACCAAAATTGTACATAGCAGCATCTTTTAGACCTTTTCATTTGCTAAACATATATCTAAAATTTCTGGTAGGAAATATATGAAAATACCAAAATTATTAAAAGGCTTTTTTGAAATACATTTTGTTTTTATACTTCTTTGTATGTTTTGCATTTTCTAAAATAAGAATATAATACTGCTTTAATTAGCCTAAAACAATGAAGGTTCTTTTTACTTTGTTTTTATTTTAATGAAGTGTTTCTATTTTTCAAGCATGTCAAGCTTGTTCTTTGCTGCTTGTACCCTCTGTCCAGAATGTTCTTTTCCCACTCTCATAGCTGGCTGCATCATATTATTTTACATATTTGCTCAAACATTACTTTTTCATCATTCTTAATACATTATCTTTCTTCATTTTTTTCATGGCACTATCAGAAATTCTATCATTAACCTGTTATTGAATGCAATTATTTGTTTGATGTCTGTCTATTGCATTAGAAAGAAAAACCTATGAGGGTAGCAGAAAACTTTCCTACCTTGCTTACTTCTACATCCCCTGGAATTCGGTCTGGCATGAAGGACATTTGTTCAATAAAATGATGCGCTCTTAAAGAATTAATCAATAATTGGCAGTGTGTATATACTGATTTCTTCTTATATTAAGAAGAAATAAAAGGAACTAATATAAATGAAACCACCTACTGTGTTTTGGCATTGGCAGGATGAAATGCATTTTACTTTTTAAGAAAAATATGAGCATCAAGAAAATAAAAATAGAAAAATGAAGCAAGGGGTGAGAGCAACTTACAAACTAAATGCCAAGAATTCCTGTTCAGCTGCTGGAGTGCGGTCACAACCCTGTCTCTAAATCAGTGGTCCATATCTCTTTGTTTGGGGTGTGGATCCCATTGAGAATCTAATCAAAGATCTGAAACATTCCCTCAAAAATATATTTGTGTATATTTGGACATGTACATGATGTTTTGCAAACAGTTTCTGCAGATTCACAGACTGCCTTAAGAGTGCATAGTTTCCACAATAAAAGCTATTGCTTTCTCTTTTGTGACATACATAATGTTACAAAGTACAGGATAGTTAGAAATCTTCCCAAGAAGTTGCAGTCGTATCTAAGATCAGCAGCAGAAGTTTCACTTTAGCCTCTCATAGAGAGAACACATTGCAAATATCACATTTAGTTATTATTACCTCAAGATCAGGAAATAGAATTGCAAAGTTAAAGAACTTGCTAAAAGTTGGAAATCCATCATAGAATTTCATGTGAAGCTAAGTCAAAGATGAATGTTTATTCCACTGAAGCATGTCAGTAAAAGTTTTATGGGAGACCTGATAGGTGAGTTATATCTTGAATAGTCATAATAATAAAATAATAACTATGGCTGATTGAGTGCATTACAAGTGCTAGACACTCTACTAAGTGCTTTACATACATCATATTTTTAAAGTCCCCACAGTATCCCTACTTTAAAGAAAAAGTAACAGAATTAGAGAGGTTCAGTAACTTGCTCCAGGATATTCAGCTAATAAATAGTAGAGCAGGGTTTCAAACCTAGCAAGTCTGACTCAGTCTTTCCATGCTGATATAGCATATCTCAACAGGAGGATAAGATTTCAATCGCTAGAGAAGAGGGCAGAAGTCAAAAGACATTCCCAGTGGGGGATACTATAATACCTGCACAGATGTTACTATATGCCTAGAAATAGCAAAATAATTTTAAGTGTGCCAGGAATAGTGTAAGAACAAAAGGAAAGAAAGAGACAGAGAGAGACGGGGGGGGCGGAGGGGAGGGAGGGAGGAAGGAAGGAAGGAAGGAAAGAAGGAAGGAAGGAAGGAAGGAAGGAAGGAAGGAAGGAAGGAAGGAAGGAAAGAGAAGAAAGGAAAACAATTTCCTTGAGACTGTACATAAATCTATTTTCACAACTATTTTGAAATAAAATTGGGAGGAAAAAGTACCACTTACTAAGTAACAAAGGAACTCTAGTAAATGAGAAACTTTAGTAAATTTAGGTGTTACATGGATTTATGTATTAGATTTTGTATGTCTTGATGAGAACACATGGACACATCGAGAGGAGCAACACACACTAGGGCCTATTGTAGGGTGAAGGGTGGAAAGAGGGAGAGGATCGGGAAGAATAACTAATGCGTACCAGGCTTAATACCTAGCTGATGAAGTAATCTGTACAACAAACCCCCATGACACAAGTTTTTACCTGTATAGCAAATCTGCACATGTACCCCTGAACTTAAAAGTTAAATTTAAAAAAATTTGGTATTTCTTTTGGTTGTGTATAAAATGGTTGTTTGAGTGAGAGCCTTCTGAAAACTTTATCTTCAGCCAAAAGCAAATTTTTGTTTCAATAAAAGGACAGATTTTATGGCACCTTTATACATAAGTTAAAAGATGGATATGATGGAAGTGAACCTTCTCATGGGATTTAAAGTGCCTCTAAAAGCTATCAATTGCTAAGAACTGTAAGATTTTTCTTCACTGAGTGTCATGATGATATATTCTTTGCACTGGATATGAAATAAATACGTATGTGTCTATCTTTCATCTAGGCAGATAAATCAAGTGCCCTAAAAGTAGTAAAAATGTGATATTGTATATTAAGGAATAGCTGAGAGAGAGTGGTTAGGGGCAACCTTTGTGCACATTTTAGTTTCCATTTTAATACCATTTCATTGCTATATTCCAACAATACAGTGGAAATACCACTAAATATAAATGCTCTTTCATATATTCTGACAAGTTTTAGAAATAATGGTAGCATTATTAATATTAATGTTAACAATTACTAATATTTTACCTAGCAACTATTATGTACTAGGAAACATGTCAAGCACTTAAAGATAATATAATTTAATTCACATAATTATGTTATAGTTGTAGGACTTTCTCCCTCGTTCAACTAAAGATGGGGGTCCTTGTCACACAACCATGAAATATTAGGCTCACAGACACTGTGAAGGGTGAGGAAAAATGGAATTTGTTGGGCAAAAAGGAAAATCAGGGGAAACAAGGACTCTCTGCTGAGCAAGAGTTCAACTAGTAAGCTTCCCACCTCGCAGACTGAATCCCAGGTTCCACCCAGGAAGAGGAGGGGCCAGGCGCTTCCCCGATGCAAATGGCAGAACTTCTGTGGGTCCACCCCAGTGCACGTTCTTCCCAGTGCGTAGGGTGGTTGGAGTTTTTCCAGGGACCCCCTTACACTTGGCTATCTCATTATGAGGCTAGACTATTATGATCCCCATTTTACGAATGAAACTGAGATCTGAGACCAGGAAGGGAAGTTAGGTTGCCCCAGGCCGCAGTTAAGGTGGTGGTAATGGCATTTGCCCCAGGTGAGCCTGCTTCTAGACCCTCAGGTTTTAACTCCTACCATCTTAAACTTGTCATACAAATATGAGAAAAGACTTTCTTCATTTAATATGCATTTAATTTCCAGACAGAAACTACTAAAACATGGTTACAGAAATACAATGCAAGAAAAATCATTTAGCTTACTGCTGAGAATACCTAGAAATATATTTACCTCTGGATTGAGAGAAAGAAATAAGAATGCTTTCTCACTCATCTAAAATAACAGATTATCATAAATTCTAAAATAATTGGTATGCAGCAGCCTTTGTTTTTAACATCCACAAAGTTAAGGGTCATGCCTTCCATTTCTTTTGTGAAGTCTCATTGTGTTTAGTACACTGCCCTACAGAGTTAAGTGGTCAATAAATGCTTGTTGATGGACTTTCCCATTGGACACCTGTCAATATCCTATAGTGTACTTTTAAGATTTAATGAAACTGTACTCTCATAAAAGAAATGTGCATCTGTTCTAATACCACATGAAAATCGATATATGTACTATAATGCCTTGAGAACATCCATTAATTTTTCTCTGCCTTGTCTTTCCCACCTGTTTATTGAAGAAAATAATAATTTTTTTAAGCAAATTGAAACATGAGGAAGTTTAGGTTTGATAACTGCTCTGAAAATACTTGTTGCTTACCTTTTAGCAGTTAGGTAGCTTACAAAACCTTTATTATATTCTCCAAATGCTAGTTTTCTTTATTCGTATTTTTTTAAGTGTAGAGAAATTGTGACTGTCCATTAAAGTCTGTAAATTAATGGCCAATCTACAATATGATTTGGCTGTGTGCTTGATCACCTCTATATAAGCATAATTAAATCTAGGAGACCTGGATTTCCACATCTTATACTATTACTACTCACTGTGTAACTCAAACTCTCTGCCCTTAATTTCCTAATTGGTATAAAGTAAGAGTTGAAGAAAATCATTTCTAAAGTTCTTTGTAGGATAACATTTTCTGATATTATATATTTTGTACTATATATACTGTATATTCTCATATGTAGTAAATATACTATATATTTTCATATGATTGCTCTCATTTAACTGAATTTTATGTTAAAGTATGACTCATGACTCAAGGTTAGAGAAGTGTTGGCTTAGAGTGGAAATAATATGTGCCAAATTCTCTCAACCATGGTTCCTATTTTTAAATAATTTACATATTCATTTATGAATCTGGGGGTTAGACTTAGGGTACAATTTAGTACACTGTAAGGGACATTTTTAAAGTGGTATGCTATCTCCAGAGTAACATATTTAAAATATGGTTTGCTTTAAAATCCGTTACTATGGGCTGGGCGAGGTGGCTCATGCCTGTAATACCAGCATTTTGGGGGCTAAGGGGGGCAGATCACAAAGTCAAGAGATCGGAGACCATCCTGGCCAACATGGTGAAACCGTCTCTACTAAAGAATACAAAAATTAGCTGGTCATAGTGGTGCGTGCCTGTAGTCCCAGCTACTCAGGAGGCTGATGCAGGAGAATCACTTGAACTCGGGAGGCAGACGTTGCAGTGAACCGAGATCGTGCCTCTGCACTCCAGCCTAGAAACTGAGTGAGAGTCTGTCTTAAAAAGAAAAAAAAAAAAAAGTGTTACCATGATTTTTAACCTTCATTCCATTTATATAATGATCTCTGTATAGACCACTGCAAATATTCTTTCATAACATAAAAATATATTTTATAAAGTGTGACTATAACTGTTTGTGCTTGTTCTGAAAATTATCAATTTCTATAACATACTAAACTACATGATCCCAGAGATATCTACAATTTTAGAGTGAAAGGAAACTTGTAGATTATCTAACTTCATATTTTATAGAAAATAGAGAAACTGAGGCTCAAGGAAGTTAAGTAAATTGGCCAAGATCACATGGCTATTTAGTGGTAGAACATGTAAGAATCAAGATCTCCTAACCCTAGGTCCAGTATTCCTTCCTATACTTCTCCAGAGAGTACAATTCCAGTTATACAATTTGCAGCTTTGTTTGGTACATACATATGTAGGATTGCTATGTCTTCTTGAAGGATTGACCCTTTAATTATCACATAATGTTCCTCCCTGTATATAATAGTTTTTTTTTTTTCACTCTGAATTCTACCTGTTATTAATAGAGTTACTCTTGCTTTCCTTTGAAATCTTGGGGAAATATAATTAAAAGTAAAATTTTTGCCAATTCAGAAAACCTTTCCACAAAGACAGAAGAGAAAGAAAATAGTTCTATTTTTGAATAAGCACTAAATCAGAATGTGATGCCCACCACAGACAATCTGCTAAAGAGATTGCAAAGAGAGAAAGAAATTCTGCCCTTTTGTACAGTCAGGCAGGTATGATCCATTACATACATGTTTTCAGGATAAATGACAACTGATCCTCAAATAAGAGGACTTGAAATTTGTCACACAGTTTATCTTAAATTTACCTGATAATTAGAGTGACAATCCACATTTACTGATTGCCTTTATCAAAAGGAAAAATAGACTTCTCATATCTTTACAAAAGGAGACATATTGCAATTACCCTGAGGAAGTTAGGATCCTACCCTTCTCTAGAAGCTGAGAGATAAGGGAACTATATTCTTTGATGATTACATTTCGAATAGGTAGCTTCTGGGTTCTTGGGAAAAAAGTTTCCTGAGTTTAAAAACTGACCTAAGGCCTATTGAGCTTTCAAGAAGATTTGTATTCATCATAGGGGGCAGAGAAAGAATTCACAGTTGTAGGTTTTCTAAAGTAAATGTTCTAAGCAAAGGGCAGGGGGAGGAAAAGTCTTTTTCCATTTTGCATTAGGGAAAATTAATTTTTTTTCTTTTTAAAATTTGAATGTACCCTTACAGAAAGAACACCTTGTGATTGCCAGGTGGAGGTGAGTTACAGGTTCCCCACTTAGCCTACGTTGACATCTGATGGGGAGGGCATCTCGTGACTGCTGGGGTGGGAGGATTTGCGGCTCCCCAACTGATGGAGATCCACACCAAGGTGGAAGTGGACTCATTACCACTGGGTAACTGTGAAAGTCCTCTCTGTCCGTTAGTCCTCCTCTGGCAACCCCTGAATAGGGAGTGGGAAGGGTACTGTATTACTGCCAGGTAGCGTATAAGTGCAGGCTGTCCCTGTGGCTGGCACGGGATAAAAAGTCCAGATCCTGCTTTGCCTTCTCTTCTATAACATAGTTCTGGTGGGGGGTTAGGGTGCTTTGTTATAGCCTCTGGAAGGTAGAAGTCTTCCCTGCCCATTCAGCCATCATGAGTGGGGATGGGGACACAGACATTTCTGTGGTGTTTAGCTGGAGTAGAGTTATTAAAGTCTAAAAGTTTTTTGTCCTGCAAAACTGCCCCTTCCTGGTGCTTGCACTAGAAAAGGCTGACTTGTTTGGGCTTCTTTGTCTGCATCTGTTGATGTCTTGTATTGCCTACTTCTTAAGCTCCAAGTCTGGGATATCTTAGGCAAAAAGAAAACTGAGGAAACTCACCACTGTGCTAAATTCTCTAGCTAGTCAGCCTGCTCTTCAACTTTTAGAGACTTCGTATGTTTCTTTTGTAAACACTGTATAGTATTTGTAACTGTACTTGGCAGAAATAAGAAAAACTACATCCACTTCATCTTCCTGGAAGCAGAAGTCTCTCTCTGCATATTTGGAAAATAGTGGCATAGGTCACTTATGTTGCAGGAACTCAGAAGGATGTGACTGACAGCCAGAAATCCAATCCCTTTCTTTCCTAACCACTCATTGTTAAGACCCATGAGAACAGAGGCTGCTTTATTCACTTTTAGATAATTTTCAGTCCTTTTGGTGTCAGTAATAAAACATTTTCTTGTCTTTATAAACAGATTTTTCATCTCTGAGAATGAGTACCAGAGTGAAGGTTAATAATTGTGGTACCCAAACGCTGCCCCTCCTATCTGAATATTTGTAACGCTTTTGTTGAAAACTTAAGATAATTGTTTGACCAAAGGAAAAATGGTTCTCTTTTGTCTGATTAAAACTGTCTATTTCTTCTATCACTTCAAGAAAGAATTTAAATGGATTTTTTAAAAATACACAATAAGTCACGTTAATGGTAATGATAGGGGAAGAATTTTTACTTCTGACTAAAAGAATGATAACTCATTTTTTTCTTTAATGAGAACAGTAAGTAAAAGTAATTATTCATGCATGCTTGCCATCTCATTAAACATTGCTATAAAATTTTCTCCAATAAAACTCAAGTGGGTTTTTTTTGCAAGGTTGGGCTTTAGGAGGTTTATTATTTCCATTAGTCTGTGGAATTTGATTACTCAATCAACCTACTTCAGTCCAGAAAAAATTCTTAAGACCTATTAATTTAAGGAAACTTCTTTGTAAAGTGCATGATTGTAAAATGAAAAGGAAAAAAAATAAAGACTGTCCTTATTACTTGCTTTCTTCTACTTTTATTCTGTTTTAAATAATTCTTGTTGCAAATCACTTACCATAAGCACATTAAACACATTTTTAGCCGCAGTTATTCTAGAAACTTGAATAATAAAGATTAATATGCTGATCTAAACTCAATTACTGGTCTGAGCATATCAAATATATCAAACTTCTTTTCAGCATAAAAATATATTTTCATCAGAAGAAATAAACATTTCTAGGTTTAATTACTGTAGGGGGTTTTAGGTAAAACTTAAGATTTTCTCATGGTTAAAACAACCTCATGATCCAAAATGAATTTAAGAATATATATATTGAATGTTGTATGTTGAAAATACAGTTCCCAAGGTAAAATAATACTTTGCTTCTTATTTTTTTTCAAAAAAAAAGAAACCACATTTTTCCACAAATCATGTAAGTAAATATAGGACTCTCCACATTTCTGTGTATGCATGGTGAGGGAATTAGTAAGTGTTGCTCTACATGAGAGCATAATCTGTAGAAGCCCTAGATAAGTGCTGTTCCTGTCATAGATGGCTTAGATACATTGATTTTCCATTTGCTTGTGTCCTCTCTTATTTCCTTGAGCAGTGGTTTATAGTTCTACTTGAAAAGTTTCTTCACATCCCTTCTTAGCTATATTCCTAGGTATTTTATTCTCTTTGTAGCAATTGTGAATGGGAGCTCATTGATGATTTGGCTCTCTGCTTGTCTGTTGTTGGTGTATAGGAATTCTTGTGATTTTTGCACATTGATTTTGTATCCTGAGACTTTGCTGACATTGCTTATCAGCTTATGGGTTGAGATGATGGGGTTTTCTAGGTGTAGGATCATGTCATCTGCAAACAGAGACAGTTTGACTTCCTCTATTCCTAATTGAAAACCCTTTTTTCTTTCTCTTGCCTGATTGCCCTGGCCAGAACTTCCAATACTATGTTGAACAGGAGTGGTGAGAGAGGGCATGCTTACCTTGTGCCAGTTTTCAAAGGGAATGCTTCCAGCTTTAGCCCATTTAGTGTATCAGTTGTGGGTTTGTTATAAATAGCACTTATTATTTTGAGATATGTTCCATCAATACCTAATTTATTGAGAGTTTTTAACCTGAAGGTATGTGAATTTTATTGAAGGCCTTTTCTGCATCTATTGAGATGGTCATGTGGTTTTTCTCATTGGTTCGGTGTGTGTGATGGATTATGTTTATTGATTCACTTCTGTTGAACTACCCTTGGATCCCAGTTGTGAGGCTGACTTGGTGGATAAACTTTTTGATGTGGTGCTGGATTTGGTTTGCCAGTATTTTATTGAGGATTTTTACATCTATGTTGATCAGGGATGTTGGCCTGAACTTTTTTTGTTGTGTCTCTGCCAGGTATTGGTATCAGGATGATGCTGGCCTCAAAAAATAAGTTAGGGAGAAGTCCTTCTTTTTCAATTATTTGGAATAATTTCTGAAGGAATGGTACCAGCTCTTCTTTGTACCTCTGGTAGAGTTTAGCTGTGAATTCATCTGGTCCTGGGCTTCAGCATGTGTTATTGGTCTGTGCAAGGATTCGACTTCTTCCTGGTTTAGTTTTGGGAGGGTGTATGTGTCCAGGAATTTATCCATTTCTTTTAGATTTTCTAGTTTATTTGTGTAGAGTTGTTTATAGTATTCTCTGATGGTAGTTTGTATTTCTGCAGAGTCAGTGATGATATCCCTTTTATCATTTTTTATTGTGTCAATTTGAGTCTTCTCTCTTTTCTTATTAGTTTAGCTAGTGGTCTATTTTATTATTTTTTTCAATAAACCAGTCCTGGATTCAGTAATTTTTTGAAGGGTGTTTTGTATCTCTGTCTCCTTCATTTCTACTCTGATCTTAATTATTTCTTGTCTTCTGCTAGCTTTTTGATTTATTTGCTCTCGCATCCCTAGTTCTTTTAATTGTGATGTTTAGGGTATCGATTTGAGATCTTTCTAGCATTCTGATGTGGGCATTTAGTGCTATAAATTTCCCTCTTAAAACTACTTTAGCTGTGTCCCAGAGATTCTGGTACATTGTCTCTTTGTTCTCATTGGTTTCAAAGAACTTCTTCATTTCTGCCTTAATTTCATTATTTACCCAGGAATCATTCAGGAGCAGGTTGTTCAATTTCCATATAATTGTGTGGTTTTCAGTGAGTTTCTTAATTCTGAGTTCTAATGTATTTGTACCATGGTTTAAGAGACGATTTGTATGATTTCTGTTCTTACACATTTGCTGAGGAGTGTTTTACTTCCAATTGTGTGGTCAATTTTAGCATAAGTCCTCTGTGACTTTGAGAAGAATATATATTCTGTTGTTTTGGGGTAGAGAGTTCTGTAGATATATATTAGGTCCACTTGATCCAGAACTGAGTTCAAGTCCTGAATATCCTTGTTAATTTTGTGTCTCATGGGTTTGTCTAATATTGCCAGTGGGGTGTTAAAGTCTCTCCCTATTATTGAGTGGGAGTCTAAGTATCTTTGTAGGTCTCTAAGAACATATTTTATGAATCTGAGTGCTGCTGTATTTAGGATAGTCAGCTCTTCCTGTTGAACTGTTCTCTTTACCATTAAGTAATGCCCTTCTTCTTTTTTAAAAATCTTTTATTGGTTTAAAGTCTGTTTTATCAGGAACTAGAAATCCAACCCCTGGTGTTTTCTGTTTTTTTTTTTTTTTTTCCTTTCCATTTGCTTGGTAAATATTCCTCCATCTCTTTGTTTTGAGCCTATGCGTGTCTTTGTACGTGAGATGAGTCTCCTGAATATAGCACAACAATGGGCCTTGACTCTTTATCCAATTTGCCAGTCAATGTCTTTTTTTTTTTTTTTTTTCTTGACAGAGTCTTTCTCCGTTGCACATGCTGGAAGGCAGTAGTGTGATCATGGCTCACTGTAACCTCTGCCTCTCAGGTTCAAGCTATTATCCTGCCTCAGCCTCTTGAGTAGCTGGGACTACAGGCATCCACTGCCATATCCGGTTAATTTTTTGTGTGTGTTTTAGTACAGACGGGTTTTCACCATGTTGCCCAGGCTGGTTTTGAGCTCCTGACTCAGGCAATCCGCCACCTTGGCCTCCCAAAGTGCAAGGATTACAGGTGTGAGCAACCATGCCCAGCCCAGTCTGTATCTTTTAATTGTGGCATTTAGACCATTTACATTTAAGGTTAATATTGTTATGTGTGAATTTGATTCTGTTATCATGATGCTAACTGGTTATTTTGCACACTAGTTGATGCTGTTTCTTCATGATGTCAATGGTGTTTATATTTTGTTGTGTTTTGCAGTGGCTAGTGCTGGTTTTTCCTTTCCATATTTAGTGCTTTCTTCAGGAACTCTTGCAAAGCAGGCCTGGTAATGATGAATTCCCTCAGCATTTGCTTGTCTGAAAAGGATTTTATCTCTCCTTCATTTATAAAGCTTACTTTGGTCAGATATGAAATTCTGTGTTGAAAATTCTTTTCTTTAAGAATGTTGAATATTGGCCCCTACTCTATTCTGGCTTGTAGAATTTGTGCTGAGAGGTCCGCTGTAAGTCTGATGGGCTTCCCTTTGTGGGTGAACTGGCCTTTCTCTCTGGCTGCCCTTAACAATTTTTCCTCATTTCAACCTTGGAGAATCTGATCATTATGTGTCTTGGGGTTGATCTTCTCGTGGAGTATCTTAGTGCTGTTCTCTGTATTTCCCGCATTTGCTAGGTTGGGGAAGTTCTCCTGGATAATATCCTGAAGTGTGTTTTTCAGGTTGAATCCATTCATCCTGTCTCTTTCAGGTACTCCAATCAGTCATGGGTTTGGTCTTTTTACCCAGGCCCATATTTCTTGGAGGTTTTGTTTTTCCTTTCTCTTTTCTCTTTAGTGTTGTCTTCCTGCCTTATTTCGCAAGACAAGTCTTCCAACTCTGATACTCTTTCTTCCACTTGATCAGTTTGGGTATTTATACTTGTGTATGGTTCACAAAGTTCTCAAGTTATGTTTTTCAGCTCCGGATGTTTCTATCTAAACTGGTTCTTTGAGTTACCACCTCCTCTAACCTTTTGTCAAGGTTCTTAGCTTCTTTGCATTGGGTTAGAACATGCTTTTTTTACCTTAGTGAAGTTTGTTATTACCCACCTTCTGAAGCCTACTTCTGTCAGTTTGTCCATCTCATCCTCCATCCAGTTCTGGCCCTTGCTGGAGAGGTGTTGCGATCATTTGGAGGAGAAGAGGCACTCTGGCCTTTTGGGTTTTAAGCATTTTTTCATTGATTTTTTTCTCATCTTCATGATTTTTTCTAGTTTTGATCTTTGAGGCTGTTGACCCTTGGATGAGGATTTTGTGTGGACTTTTTTGTTGATGCTGTTGTTGTTGCTTTCTGTTTGGTTTTCTTTCAGTAGTCAGGTTTCTTTTCTGTAGGGCTGCTGCAGTTTGCTGGGGGTTCGCCTTATGCCCTATTCACTCCTGTGTCTGGAGATGTCATTCAGGGAGGCTGGAGAACAGCAAAGATGGATGCCTGCTTCTTTCTCTGGGATCTCTGGCCTTGAAGGGTACTGACCTGCTGACAGTAGGAACACTTCTGTATAGGATGTCTGACAACCCCTAGTGGGGGATCTCACTCAGTTGAGTGGCACAGGAAGCAGGAACCATTTAACAATGCACTTTGGCTGTCACTTGGTGATGGGGGGTTGTGCTACACTGGGGGAAACCTACTAATCTGGGCTGCCCAGGTTCCTCAGAGCATCTGTCTTGGCTGGGGGTGGCTCCCTTGCCCCCTGTGACTCTCAGGTGGGTGGCCACACCACACTGCCCTTCCTTCGTCACTGTGGGTCATACCTGCTGCCTAGTCAGTCCTAATGACAGAACTGGAATACCTTGGTTGCTAGTGCAGGATTTGCACACTGTTTGGATCTTTTCGATGGGTGCTTCTGATAGCCACTGCTTTTAGTTGGCCATCTTGGCCCCACCCCACATTCTTAGAATTTTTTCTTTCTTTTTCTTTTTTTCTTTTTTTTTTTTTGAGACAGGGTCTTGCTTTGTCACGAGGCTGGAGTGCAGTGGCACAATCTCAGCTCACTACAATCTCCACCTCCCGGGTTCAAACGATTTTCCTGCCTCAGCCTCCTGAGTAGCTGGGATTACAGGTGCCCACTGTCACACCCAGATAATTTTTGTATTTTTAGTGGAGACAGGGTTTCATCATGTTGGCCAGGATGGTCTTGACCATCGTAACTGACCTCGTAAACTGCTTTCCTCGGCCTCCCAAAGTGTTAGAATTACAGGCATGAGGCACCGTGCCTGGCCAGATTTTTTCTTACAGAGTTGTTTGAGCTTCTTATATATTCTGGTTATTAATCCCTTGTCAGATGGGTAGTTTGCAAATATTTTCTCCAATTCTGTGGTTTGTCTCTTCACTTTCTTGACTCTTTCCTTTACTGTGCAGAAGCTTTTTAAACTTGATGTGATCCCATTTGTCCATGTTTTCTTTGGTTGCCTATGCTTGTGGGGTATTGCTCAAGAAATTTTGGCCCAGACCAATTTACTGGAATTTCGCCCAAGGTTTTCTTTTACTGGTTTCATAGTTTAAGGCCTTAAATTTAAGTCTTTAATCTATTTTGTTTTGATTTTTGCATAAGAGATGGGGATCAGGTTTCATTCTTCTGCATATAGATATCCAGTTTTCCCAGCACCATTTGAAGAGACTGTCTTTTCACTAATGTATGTTCTTGACATGTTTGTCAAAAATGTGTTTACTGTAGTTGTGTGTATTTATTTCTGGGTTCTCTACTCTGTTCCATTGGTCTGTGTGTCCAGGATTTGTTTGTTTGTTTGTTTGTTTGCCAGTACCATGCTGTTTTGGTTACTATAGCTCTGTAGTATAATTCAAAGTCAGGTAATGCGATGCATCCAGTTTTTGCTTTTTACTCAGGATAGCTTTGCCTATTCTGGGTCTTTTGTAATGTCATATCAATTTTAGGATTGTTTTTTCTATTTCTGTGAAGAATTTCATTGGTATTTTTATAGGGATTGTGTTGAATCTGTAGATTGTTTTGCGTAGTATGGATATTTTAACAATATTAATTATTCCAATCCCTGAACATGGAATATCTTTCCACTTTGGGGTGCCCTCTTCAATTTCTTTCATCAATGTTTTATAATTTTTATTGTAGAAATCTTTTACTTCTTCTGTTAATTCCTAGGTTTTTAATTTTATTTGTGACTATTGTAAATGGAGTTACTTTTTAATTTATTTTTCACATTGTTTACTATTGGTATACAGAAATCCTACTAATTTTTTTTTTTTTTTTTTTTTTTTGAGACAGAGTCT
>NW_012117988.1:995875-1004229 GCF_000951035.1 Colobus angolensis palliatus | reverse complement strand
GGCTGGAGTGCAGTGGCCGGATCTCAGCTCACTGCAAGCTCCGCCTACCAGGTTCACGCCATTCTCCTGCCTCAGCCTCCTGAGTAGCTGGGACTACAGGCACCTGCCACCTCGCCTGGCTAGTTTTTTTGTATTTTTTAGTAGAGACGGGGTTTCACCATGTTAACCAGGATGGTCTTGATCTCCTGACCTCATGATCCGCCCGTCTCGGCCTCCCAAAGTGCTGAATCCGACTAATTTTAATATGACAATATTATATCCTGCAACTTTACTGAATTTGCTTGTCAGGTCTTGTAGTTTTCTTGTAGAATCTTTTCGTTTTTCCAAGTATAAGATAATATCATCTGCAAAGAAGGATAATTTACATTTTCTTTTCCAATTTGGATGCCCTTTATTTCTTTCTCTTGTCTAATTGCTGTAGCTAAAACTTCCAGTACAATGTTGAATAACAATGGTAAAAGTAAACAATCTTGTAGTATTTCAGATCTACGGGGAAAAGCTTTTAGTGTTTTCAAATTCTGTATGATACTAGCTGTGGGTGTGTCATAAGTGGATTTTATTATGTTGAGGTATGTTCCTTCTCTACCCAATTGATGAGGTTTTTATTTTGAAGGCATGTTGAACTTTATCAGATGCTTTTTCAGCATCATTTGAAATGATCTATGATTTTTGTCCTTCATTCTATTGATATGATGTATCACAGTGATTGATTTGCATATGTTGAACCATCCTTACAGCCCTAATGTAAATCCTACTTGGTCATGATGAATGATATTTTTAATATATTGTTGAATTTAGTTTACTAGTATTTTATTGAGTATTTTTGAATCAGTATTCATCAGAGCTATTGACCTGTAGTTTTCTTTTTTTGATGTATCTTTGTCTGGTTTTGGTATCAGGACAATAATGACCTCATAGATGATTGGAAGTATTTCCTCTTCCTCTCTTTTTCAGAACAGTATGAGTGGTATTGATATTGCTTTTTGAAATTATTGGTGGAATTCAGCAGTGAAACCATTTTGTCCTGAGTTTTTCTTTACTAGGAGATTTTTTATTACAGCTTTGATTTTATTACTTGTTGTTGGTCTGTTCAGTTTAGGGATTTCTTCATTATTGAATCTTGGTTGGTTGTATATGTCTATGAATTTTTTTTATTCTAGATGTTCTGATTTATTGGTGTTTAGTTGATCGTGCTAGCCACTAATGATCCTTTGAATTTCTGTGGTATCCGTTGCAATTACTCCTTTTGTCATATCTTATTTTACTTCTTTAGGGCTCCTCTCTTTTTTCTTAGCTAGCCTGGATAAAAGTTTGTCAATTTGGTTCATCTTTTCAAAAAAAAATCACAATTATTTGTTTCATTTATTTGTTATATTGTTTATTTTCACTTCAAATTTATTTATTTCTGTTCTTGATTTTAGTATTTCTTATACTAATTTTGGATTTGGTTTGCTTTTGCTTTTCTAGTTCTTTAAGATGCATCATTAAGTTATCTACTTGAAGTTTTTCTTGTTTGTTATGTAGGCATGTATAGCTACAAATTTTCTTCTCAGTACTGTTTTTGCCATATCACATTGGTTTTAGTATGTTGTGTTTCCATTATCATTTGTTTTGAAAAAAATTTCAATTTCCTTTTTAATTTCTTTATTGACCTACTGTCATTCAGGAGCATATTGTTTAATTTCCATGTGTTTATATAGTTTCCAAAGTTCTGCTTCTTGTTGATTTCTAGTTTTATTCCATTGTGGTCAGAGATGATGCCTGATATTTTTTCAACTTTTTTGAATGTTTTATTACTCTTTTTGTGACCTAACATATGGTCTATCCTTGAGAATGATCCATGTGGTGAGGAAAACGTGTATTCTGCAGCTGTTAGATGAAATGTTCTATATGTATCTATTAGGTTTATTTGGTCTATAGTGCAGATTAAGTCCCATTTTTGTTGTTGTTGTTGTTGTTGTCATTCTTGATTTTCCGCCTGGTAAATCTCTCCAGTGTTTAAAGTGGGGTGTGGAAACCTCCATCTATTACATATTGGGATTTCTCTCTCTCTCTCTCTTTAGTTATAATAATATTTGCTTGATATATCTGGGTGCTGCAGTGTTGGGTGCATGTATATTTCAAATTGTTATATCGTTTTGCTGAATTGACTAATGAATCATTATGTAATTACCTTCTTTGTCTCTTTTTACAGTCTCTGTCTTGAAATCTATTTTGTCTGATATAAATATAGCTACTCCTGCTCTTTTTGGGTTTCCATTGGAATGGAATATCCTTTTCCATTTCTTTATTTTCAGTCTATGTGCATATTTATTGGTGAAGTGGTTTTATTTGTTTGTTTGTTTGTTTGTTTGTTTTTGGTGTGTGTGTGTGTGGTTTTTTGTTTGTTTGTTTGTTTTTTGACAGAGTCTCACTCTGTTGCCCAGGCTGTAGTTCAGTGGCACAATCTTGACTCACTGCAACCTCCACCTCCCAGGTTCAAGCAATTCTCTGCTTCAACTTCCCGAGTAGCTGGGATTACAGGCATGTGCCACCATGTCCAACTAATTTTTTTGTATTTTTAGTAGAGGTGGGGTTTCACCCCATTGTCCAGGCTGGTCTTGAACTCCTGATCTTGTGATCCACCTGCCTTGGCCTTCCAAAGTGCTGTGATTGCAGGTGTGAACCACCACACCTGGTCAGTGAAGAGTTTTCTATAGGCAACAGATCACTGGGCCTTTTTTTAAAAATCTATTCAGCCAGTCTATCTTTTTTGATTGGAGAGTTTGGTTTCTTTGCGTTCAATATTATTATTGAGTAAGAGATAAGTGGTGACTTACTCCTGCCATTTTGTTATTTCTTTTCTGGTTGTTCCATGGGTAAAAAAATGACATATATAAGAGACATAGTTTTAGAGAGTCAGCAATTAGCATGGGGTTTGAAATTGTGAAGGTAAGGATGATGTATTTTTTTATTACTTTATTTTATTACTTTAAATATAAACATTAAATATTGACATTGAAAATATTAGAGAAACAAGTATAAAAGAGCAGTATAGACATACATGTAAAGCATATGAAGTATCCTTTTGTTAAGATGCCTAGCAATCAGGATTTTTTTTATCTTTCCTTTTTGTGCATGCTTAGTGCCTTCTACTAATCATTGAAACTGAGTGTCTTGATGATCTGATCTCTAAAATGGAGATAATGGTCTCTTTACCATACTTACCTAACAGGGATTTGGTGAGGGATAAGGCTTTTCAAGGATCTCCTCAAAAGCCATTACATAAATACAGAGTTTTACTCTAACTATGTAAGAGTATGTCCTTTGAAACCCATTAGGGAAGAGAGTGTCAGATGTCTTAAAACTCAGTGTAATATCTCATGCTTCTTCCCAAATGTATATTGCTGTAGATATTAGTTTTGTTTTCTTTTTAATTGTAGAAGTTAATGTGATTATTAAATTCCAGATTTTCATATTTCCTTTAAAAAATTAAACATTTCTTAAATATTTAAGAATCCTTTAGTATTTATAATTTTAAATACCAAAAAATAAACCAATTTTCCCACACTGCTCCAAAAAATAAGTTTTTTCTAAAAACAAAAGTTTAAATATAGTTAGAAATGGCTTATCAGTGAATGGCTCCTATACAGGGAAGAATCTTCTCTTTTATTTCTAATGATTCAGGCATATATCATGAACTCTTTCAACATGTAGTCCTCCTTCACCTTCCAGTGTGGTAATATCCCTGCCTATTTTTACCATTTTTATTTGTTCATAAGGTAGTGTCTTTTTTTTTTTTTTCTTTTTGAGGCTTAGGCTAAACCTTGATCTCATTGATCCCACTCTCAAACATTTTACTCTTCAACCGGGTTTGTTTTTCCAACTACATATTGAGGTCTCTATATTATATATTAGTATATTCATTGTCTTATAGGAACTCATGAAATGTGTGCTGAATAAATAATGGCCATAGCTGAGATTATTTATCAGAAAAACATATGACTATTTCATTAGTTAAGTTGCTTTGACAGTATTTGATTTGATACTCTACATACCATTATAAACAAGTAAGAAAATATATTGGATAAACCTGTGATGTCAACATTTATAAAAGATATTTAAGACTAACTATAGTGAGAAATATGTGGCATATTATGTTGAAAAAACAAAGCACTGTGGATAAACCTGCAAGAAGACAGAAATAAGTGAGTATGCACATCCATTTCCTTTATGGGGAGATGAAATTCCCTAAATGTAAATTATTTACAAATTAACTTGCAGATTTTTTGTAATTAAATTAAAATCTCAATAAATATTGTGGTTTTCAACAATGTAAAATCAAAATTTAATAATAATAAAAACTGTAGACTTGGTGATAGACAAGACCCTGTCTTTAATTTAAAAAATAAAACATAATATTAATAACTGGCTGGTGATAGTCAATATATTTTAAATTAGTTAAGATGGGATTTACCTTACCAGATATCAAATCAAGTTATAAAGCTACAGTTATGGAAACATAAACTATTAAGCCAAGAAGGGTATTAGACCTCAAAAACAAACCTGATATCATAGTTTCATGTATGATAAAAATGACATTTGTCATTTGATTGTAATTACATCTGATTCTAGCTTTGGACATCTGCCAACACTGTTACTTTCTGAGTAGCTTACTTAAGGAAGTTTACCTGTATTTTTATTTTTTTATAGAACCAGTTTATTCAATTATTAAACTGTTTTTCACATTTTAATTAACTACATACCCACATGGACACACATATAGTATTTTTTATCCTTTCATCGTATTTGTTGAATACAATGTTTCTAAATTTTCTAATACAAAGCTTGCTTTTCCTTATTTTTTAAAGTATGTTGTCTTACAAAGAAAGCTTTTAGAACAATAAATGTGACATTGATGGTTATTTTAATTTTTTTCACATCTAACACAACTTGCATTTTTAGTTTTGGTTTTCTTTTTAAAAGAAGGATAATTGAGAAGTAAGGTTTGTTTGTTTGCTGAAACTTTTGGTGTCAATTTTTCCTTTATTGCCTTTAGGTCAAATCAGCTGCTTTGTACAAGTTGTTCTTTCTAGAAATGAAATTACTTTTATTTTGCAATAAACTCCACATTTAATTTTTCTAAATGGGCTAGGGACACATGAATAAAAGGTGAATTATTTATTAGGATGGAATAGAGTTCAGCGTTTATTCCTCAATTTTAGTAAAATTCCTATGACCTTATTTCTCTGTTTCTAATTGATTGATAAAAGAACTGAAAGCCAATGTGTTAAATTTTCCTGTTAACAATATGTTTCTGTTTATCACTTTATTTTTTAGTTTTGTTAAACCCATTTTGATATTAAATTATTCAGTTCACACAGTTTGCAGCTGTTCTGTCATTACATATTATACCTTTTGGTCATTCTTTTTGTGTTAACTATATATGCCTTATGTTTTATGTGTAAAATTAACACTGCCATTTCTGATGAGAGGGAGGGTCCTTTACCTCCCCTTCCTCTTCTTCTTCATCTTTTTCTTTGTTCCTCTGATACTTGTTCCTACTATTAACTTATTTTCTTGTAAACAAGGTATATTAATATTCTTTATTTTTTTCTTCTAAAGTTATTATAGACTTTTATTAATTGTCTATATCGACATATATTATTGTCACAGCCCAAGATATTTTTGTTTTATTTTCAATATTTTGGAAGGTTATCTCTTTAACATTTCTTTTAAAAATTACCTTTTTAATGAAATAAGAACAAAATATAATTTACTGTGCTATGTGTAAGAGGAGGAATTTTGCATCCTTTTATTTTTCCTGCTTTTTCTTTGTAAATATGTATGCAATGTTTAGAAGTTCAATCACAGAAAAGAATTCCTCTCCTTTTTTGCTCTCAGAAGAGAATGACCTTTTTTCCATAATGCTTTAGGTTTTAGTGTATATCCATGAGAATTGTCTCTGTTCTGATTAATAAATGTGGAAATACTGGATGCTTGTATGAGTACAACATGGCATTTTAGAAATAACGGGAATACAGAAATAAGAAAAGAAAAATTTTAATTTCCATGCTAATCAAATTTCATTTGGAAATGTTTTAAGGAGACACATCTCATTATGTAAAAATAAGGTCTTTCCATTTAAGAATATTTAATAAAAACAAAACTAAAAAATAATTCCAAAATATTAAATTATTATATTAAAGTATTATTTTGTTTTAAGAATAATTTTGCCCCATTTAGTTTTGTAAACAAATCAGCTAGATTTAACTTTGTAAGTGATTTTTAAATCATTTTATAACATCTCTCTCTATTCTTTATTTTACATTCTCAGGCTACTTGAATATTCAAATATTACTTTTTAAAATGGCACATGGATGTTATATTTTTGGAACTTTTGCTTTATATATGAATATCATTACATTGCTTATTAACAGAAACAAT
Source organism: Colobus angolensis palliatus (assembly GCF_000951035.1). Taxonomy (NCBI): domain Eukaryota; kingdom Metazoa; phylum Chordata; class Mammalia; order Primates; family Cercopithecidae; genus Colobus; species Colobus angolensis. The sequence goes on along the minus strand of NW_012117988.1, from coordinate 997,803 downwards.
ATCTTTCTGGTTATAAAGTTTCAAATCCCACCATTTTCCCCTAAGGAATTACAGATACTTAAACCAAAGGAAGAAAGATATGTATGGGTAAATTCATGATATTGCTGTGTGCCAAATGGATCTGATTTAGTTCATACAATTCCACAGGGCAAAACTTAGATGGAAAGGTAGACGCTATATAGAAGGTTGGCTGGGTAAAATGTTGATCTCTCTAACACTGAGAACTTTCTAAAAATTGAGGTAGAACTGCCTTCCAAAGTCATAAAATACAAGTATTCCTGCAGTGATTTGGTGCCTACCTTTCGGGATATTGTGCAAAGATACTTCACGCTAGATAATAAGAGGTAGGAACTCCTCTTTAGGTGAGTATCTGACTCTAAAAATGAAGGATTCATCTGTTTTCAAAGCTCTGTAATTTGTAATTAGATGGAATCATTAGGATGTGACTACATGTGTTAAGCTTCTGTCATCTATCGATCTGTTGATCTATCTATTATGAATGACTATTATTTATATATTTATTCTAGATAAATAATAAAGCCCTAATTACTTTGGATAATTAATAAATACCCTATTATCCATCAAAGTGTTGTGGCTTTTTGCTAAATTGTGGAAAGGGCAAGTTTGCATTTCAGTATCCTGTAGATGTTATGGCTCCTTTGTGGCCATCTTCCCTGAACCTTCCTTTGAATATCAGACAGATGGCAAGCTAGGCATTCACACTGCTCACACTGGAATCCCCAAAAGGATAGTAACCAAAGCAAAAGCCCTCTGGTGGATGATCTGTTTGTAACTTCATTACATAGTATGTGGCTGTTAACTAGAGGGATTCTAAACAGTCTTTTAGGAGTCATTTTATACTTTTTTTTTTTTAATTGCTGAGTTTCTAGTGTTACTTGTGTATGTAGTTTAAATATTTAATGTTTAACATAGAAAAAAGGGAACATTGATTTTATTGTTAAAGAATACATACCAACCACATAGAAGGGAAGAATGGAACAATATAGATTCTCCATGTCCATTTTAGAGAACTACAACTAGTTGTGCAATTTACCATTCTTATTTTAAAATGAGACATAAATTATAGCTGGGTCAGATGGAATGAAAAAAAATTAGAGGAAAATAGCAAAGAGAAGTTCAACCTTTTTCTTTCCTTGAGCAGCTGCTCTATCTCCTCTAAATAATAAGGGACCATCGTCCATGGAATTTAGTAAAAGAGAACCAAAAGCATAACAATGTTTAAAGATAGCTTGAGAACCTCTGGGGATGTCTGGATTTTACTTCTTGTTCTGCCAACTCCTATTGGATTTGCATACATTATCAGAGCTTCAAGTTTCTGATCTGTACATTGGAAGGCATATACCATATAATAATAATGGTTCTTGATTTATTGAATGCTTACTATATGACAGACACTTTGCCAAGCTCTTTACATCGATTATTTCATTTAATCTTCATAATAATCCAATGGGTTAGAAATTTTCCACAAACTGATACTGAAATTAGATCTGCAGCCTGCCTACAAGCTGAGCCATATATATACCTGAAAACTATACAAATATTAAAAACCCTACCTAGTTCTAAAATTGTACGAAAAATTGGCTTAGTACTTACTAATGTCAATTGCACTTTAAATTGCCTATCCCTGATAAAAGCCATTGATTAACTACACTCTTCCTGGATAGCCCTGTGTTCTTTCAGTCCTGGAAGGACCTTTGGACAAATGCATCCAAGGAATGGATCCAAGGGATGCACTGGATCATAATATGCAGTTTCCTCTGTCTTGTCTTGTCTGTCTTTCTTTCTTTTTCTTCCTTCCTTCCTTTCTTTCTCTTTCTTTCTTTCTTTCTTTTTCTTTCTTTCTTTCTTTCTTTCTTTCTTTCTTTCTTTCTTTCTTTCTTTCTTTCTTTCTTTCTTTCTTTCTTTCT
>NW_012117988.1:991175-995825 GCF_000951035.1 Colobus angolensis palliatus | reverse complement strand
TTTCTTTCTTTCTTTCTTTCTTTCTTTCTTTCTTTCTTTCTTTCTTTCTTTCTTTCTTTCTTTCTCTCTCTTTCTTTGTTTCTTTCTTTCCTTTTTCTCTCTCTTTCTTCCCACCCTTCCTCAATGATGTCTTCTATTTCTCTTCTCATGCCCTTGAATCAGAGACTTTTTTTAAAAATCCTATGTTTAAGGAAGACTCTACCTGGTAAGAGAAAAAAGCGTGCAAATGATAATTGATATAGCAGAGGTACATTGTATGTAACATACTGTAATGGAGGCATATATAAGAGACTGGGAAGATAATTTCTACTCTACCAGAAGTAGGAGGAGATAAATACAGTGAAATCTTCACAGAGGTACTAGATGGGTCTTGAAGAGTAAATTGGTACACTTCAGATAGGCTAGAGATGTAGCTGAGCTTTCCAGACCCAGAGGGTAGAACCTGAAACAACAACTCTCATACTATATACATTCTGGATTTTACCTTGCAAGTTGATGAAATTATTTTGGATATTTCTTTTTAAATCTCCAATGAGATATATTCAGAATGCATTCCAGTGGACCAAAGCTTTCTGTGCCCTTGGTTGGATTGTGAGAATACGCCATTTAAGATTTAGTAGGTTTATGCTTTCAAATTTTGGAGGAACTTCTGGTGTTATGTAGATACAACATGAAGTCATTCCTGGAGATTCATTTAGCATCCATTTTCAGAGTGATAATGATTGCCATGCTGGAGAGATGACTGATTTTGGTGATTGCCCATTGTGAACACGTACAAATTTTGAAATTCAAAATGGCCATTTGTTTCAGCTTTATGGAATTTTCATTTTAACAGCATTTCAATTTAACAAGTTTCAAAAGGAATCTCATTATTTCTATTTTTATTTTTTGCACTACTAGTAAAATTGAATATATTTCCCTGCTTACAGTCAACTTTATAATTTTCATGAGGTTTTCACATTGCTAGCTTGTGCATTTTGCTTATATTTCTATTTAAGGAAATTTAAAATTGTTGATTTATAAGAATGTTTTATATATAAAGGGTATTTATATTTTGTTCATTTATTGAAATCTCTGTCAGTGTTTCAATCTACATAAATTTTAGTATATTTTCTCTCATTAAGGAATTTTAATTTTCACTGCATGTAAAACTATTAGCCTTTTCCTTTAGACTGTATTGACATTATGTTGAGAAAGATTTTTTTTACAATTTTCATACAATCTATTACATTTTTATCAAATTGCTAGAAAAGTTCTATTGGTATTTTGATTTGTATTTCATTTAACATATACAGTAATTTGAGGAAACTTGATATTTGTAAATATTCTTTAAATATTCAGCCTTACCATCCAAGAACATAATAAATCACTATAATTATAATTTTAAAAATCTTACAATAACATGTTATATCCTTTAATAATAACAATGTTAAATTAATACCTAAGTATTGTATTTGTTGCTTGCTATTCAATTTCTCATTTACTCGTCCCCTTTCCTGCTCTTCTTTCACCTTCTTCAAATATAGACATCCAAAACTTCACATCCTTAATCTATTTTGATTTGACTTTTGTATATGGTGAGAAATAGGACTCTAGTTTTATTCCTGTGCATATGGATATCCAGTCTTCCCAGCACCTTGTATTGAAAAGACTGTCCTTTCTTCAAGGTATGTTCTTGGTGCCTTTATCAAAAATGAGTTGGTTGCAAATGTGTGGTTTTATTTCTGGGTTCTCTATTCTGTTCCATTGGTCTGTGTGTCTGTTTTTATGTTGCTGTTTTTGTTACTGTAGCTTCGTAGTGTATTTTGAATCTGGTAGTGTGATGCCTCAGGCTTTGTTCTTTTTTGTGTTTTCAGGACTACTTTTGCTGTTTGGGGGGTTTAGTGATTCCATACAAATTTTAGGACTTCATTCTATCTTTGTGAAGAATGTCATTAATATTTTACAGGGATTAAAAGCTATATCTCATGAAGATAGAAAGTAAATTGGTGATTACCAGAGGCCAGGAAGGGTATAGGGAAGGAAAGATAAAGACAGGAAAAATGGGTACAAAAATACAGCTAGAAGGAATAAGACATACTGTTTGATAGCTCAGTAGGGTGACTACAGTGAATCATAATCTGTTTTACAGCTACTCAAAACAGCTGTAAGAGAATAATCCAAATTTTCTGCATAAAGAAAAGGTAAATATTTGTGGTGATGATGGATATCCCAATTATCCTGATTTAATCATTATATATTATTTGCATGTATCAAAATATTACATGTACCCTTAAAAATGTACATCTATCATGTAACAATAAAAAAAACTGCCTTATTTGTTTCTTATAGTCTGATTGTACGGTTTCATCTATCCCAGTGATTACAGCTATTACCTGAAAGCAGATGAACTTCCACACTTAGACATCGACCCAGCCAATATAATTACTTATTGTCTTTGCTATCATTGCCACACCAAACTCAAAATATCTTCTACCAAACTCATTGTCTTATTTTATGGGTTGAATAGTCTTGACTTCCATAGTTTGGTTAATGATATTTCAATATGCATCCAAAATTTTTAAAAAGTATGGGCATATTTGTCTTTTTTCTCTCTTTCTTTCCATAGGCAATGTACAGGCAGTTCTTAAAGATTTCAGATCTATGAAGTTTCCAGCATCCATCCCTTTGTCTCCCGCTCCCTGTTTCCATAACCACTATCATAGTTTTTGCTCTCCTCACCTCCTGTCTCGATTATTTCATTGGCGATTAAACTAGTCTTTTTGTTTCCATCTTCTTTTCTTCCATCCCAATCAGACTGATAAGCATCTAATTAATCTTTATTAAACAAATCATTGATTTGGTGCGGTGGTTTCTAATGCCCCCCAGCAAATTCAGATGATGAAACTTAATGGCCAATGAAACTATGTTAAGATGTGGGGCCTTTAAGAAGTGATTAGGTTATAAGGGCTTCTTCCCTTGTGAATGAGATTTAGGCCATTGTAAAAGAGGCTTCACAGTGTTTGGTTCTCTTGCCCTTATGCCCTCTTCAATGTGAGGCCACAGCATTCCTCCCCTCTAGAGGATGTGAGACGGCAGGATCTTAGAAGCAGAGGGCAGGCCTTACCAGGCAACCGAACCTGTTGGAGCCTTGATCTTGGACTTCTCAGCCTCCAGAAATGTGAGAAAACAAAGTTTTTTAAATAAATTACCCCATCTCAGGTATTTTATTACAGAAGCACAAATGGACCTACCATCTCTCTTCTTTTAAGGATCCTGCAGTAGTCCACATTGGTTACTTGCCTAACTGAGCACAAGTCTCAATTTAGAAGACTCTCATGCCTCAGTTTCTTTTCTATTCTCCTTTTCAGGTGATTCTTCTCCTTTTCAAGTCATTACTGTATCTTGAAATAGGACTCTTCTTGTTCTTTAGAAATATATAATGATTTCATTCCTCTGCCTAACTAGGTAAACTCCAGCTGTTCCTCTAGGGTACCATCTCACTTATCTCTCCCCAGTGAATGCTACCATCCTTAAAGCTGTGTGTAATCTCCCCCTCTTCATATCTTGATTTTGGAAACTTACTATGGTATGACTTGAATATAAAGCTGTTTGTATATTTGACTTATCTTCATTTCTAGATGTTTTAGCGCCGTAACTGTGGAGATTGATCTTATTCATCTCTCATTTTATTCAGTGATTTGTGCACATTTGGAATCATCTAAATATTTATTAAACCAAATCAAATAGGCTCAATTACCCTAGGAATTGCCTGTGATTCAGACTAAGAAACAAATGCCTAATTTTTACTAGATTCCAAATGTGACTCAGTTAAAATAAAACCTAAGGTAATGCTTTTTTTTTTTTTTTTTTTTTTGCCTTTAACTAAGTCAAGTGTTAATTTAAGGTGAGCAGCTGGGAACCTCTGATTACAAAATTCTGTATGCCAATGGGTTTTTTATAGTTAAAAAGAGTTATCTGGTAGAAATGCATTTACACACATAGGTATTTGATTCAAAAGCTGTGATTTATGACTTAGACTGGAATTTAAGGGAACAATGTCATGTAATACCTGAAAATGCCATTTATTTTCATGCACTATTTAAATTACACTTATACCAAGTTACAGCAATATTTAAAAAGAAATATTCAATGCCTCCTCATATTTGCCACATTTTTATCACAGTTGAATTGAATTCAGAATTACTGAATGGGAAATATTTCTTCTGCAAAAAAGTTACAGTTGAATAATTAATCAAATGAGAAAAATGTTCAGGTATATATTTTTATCTTCCTTTGTTCTTTAATTTTTTTATTTGTAAAATGAATATATTCATACTTATGGATTTTTCCTTTTGAGTAGGATTCATAACATATCTCTAAACCCATAGCACATTTCATAAAAGGTAATATAAATACAATTTTCTGGTGAATGTTGTGAGGGCTAGTTTTTCAAAACGGATTTAGACTGGAATACTGAGAGGTGGAAGTGCTTTAGCTAAAATATTAACTTACTCTGAAGGAAATATAAAAACCAAATTAGTATATCCTGTTGGAAAGAAGCAAGTATATATCTTTTTTTTTTTTTGAGACGGAGTCTTGCTGTGTCGCCCAGGCTGGAGTGCAGTGGCCGGATCTCAGCTCACTGCAAGCTCCGCCTCCCGGATTTAC
>NW_012117988.1:959685-991125 GCF_000951035.1 Colobus angolensis palliatus | reverse complement strand
TAGCCCGGATGGTCTCGATCTCCTGACCTCGTGATCCACCCGTCTCGGCCTCCCAAGGTGCTGGGATTACAGGCTTGAGCCACCGCGCCCGGGAAATCATGGATAACTTGGTATATTAGTGAATATGAAATGAAATTGAGGTAATGAAAACACTTTCCAAATCTAGAAGAGTGATCAGGGATCTACTCACAGCATTTCTTCATCTTTTATATGTTGTAAGAGTAAAGCATTAAATATCTTAGTTTTGTCTTTTGTCTAAAAATAGCTGCAATTCAGTTGCAATTCGGTGTCTATAATTTTAAATTCAGCCAAGTAATTGGAAAGTTTAATATCTCCCTTTATTACCAGTAATTTCTAAACTTGCCTGATTATTTATGAACCACAGAATCATATGCTTTTTTTAAAATTGGATCCTGACTCCCTCTACTTTCAATTAGGAGTAGCAAATGTATTTTTATTATATATTTACTTTGTAAAACATGATGATTTGAAGTATACATACATGTGTAATAATTAAATTTAGCTAATTAACAAATTCATTACCTCACATAGTTATTTTTGTGGTGAGAACACTTAATCTCCTCTATCTTTGTGTTTTTGAAAAATACAATATATTGTGATTGACTGTAGTCACCATGCTATACAATGGATCTCTTGAATTTATTCCTACTAACTGTAATTACATATTTTATTGACATCTCTATTTGACTCAGAATTTTTGTTTGTGTTTTTTTCCTTTGAGGTCTAAGTGTTACTTGGTTGTTTCGCTTGCTTGTTTTGCAGTGGAGATATAGATCTGGCATGGATTTAGTGGCATCTACACCTCAGTTTTTCTGGAGACCAGTGGTAGGCATTTCTGATATATGTGGTGATTTGATAGATCAGAGCTCTAGGATGTAGATTCTTTGTAGATTGGAACAATGTAAACTGACCCATATGAGAAATGAACTTGTAACCAACAAACCAAATGAGTAAGTTAGCAATAAAGGGATCCTTTTTAAAGTTGATCTGAAAAATCTGAAAAGTTCAACTCTTTTTAAGCCGTATTCAGAGGCTTTAGTCAAAAACATTTCTAAATAAATCCAAATAACACTACTTCTAAAAAAAAAAATCCATAGCAGCATTTTATTATTCATTCGTTTGGATCTGTTTATACGATATCCTACTATGTGCTCCTGGTACCCAGGAGTCTTCTCTCATAGAACTTGCTTTTGTATGATAACGGACAAACAAGATGATTTTAAATGGTGAACCTGTTCTGAAAGCCAGTATTATACTTTTTAAAGGACTTACGGTTAAAAGAGTTTGGAAAGTGTTGTGTTAAACAAAGTTCAACCAGTTTCTTTTCTAAAGGACTACAGTCATTCCTCAGTATCCATAGGGAATTGGTTCCAGGACTTCCAGAGATACCAAAATCTCAGACTCTCTCGTCCCTTATATGAAATGGCATAGTATTGGCATATAACATACATACATCCTCCTGTAAACTTAAAGTCATCTCTAGATTACTTATAATACCTTATACAATGTAAATTCTATGTAAGTTGTTGTTATACTGCGCTGTGTATGGAATAATAAAGACCAGAAAAAAAGTTTGTGCAGGCTCTGTATACGTGTAACCATCCTAGTTCATGTCATCTACAAAGTAATATTTTCTGGAGTTTTAAAAATATGATCTATAGTTGGTTGAATCAGCATATATAGAACTCATGGAGACAGCAGACTGACCACACTTAGAAATTTTAATATTTTCATCTTTGTTATGAATCTCCAAGAGGAAAACATAGTATGTAGCATTTCACAATATAATTTGTCTGTGAAAAATCTCTTTGCACGGACTATGTAGCAGCTCCACTGTTCAACAGAACATACTTTGTAAATGCTGTTCTACAACATGCATAACTAACTATGAAGGGCATAAACCTAAGAATTCACAGCGAGAAAAGCCACATATCTAGACTATGTTTCATGATAGCTTTATGAAAGAAGTTAAACTGGTTTGCCAAAACAGAATCTTAATATAATCTTGATAAAAGATCTATGTGACAGGCATTCTGTAGGAAAATTATAATTTAAGGAATATGTATTCACATTGCTTCCAACAAGAGGAATAAATATATTGACAATTTGACAGCAATAATATGAAATTTTACTTGGCATTATTCTTGCTATTTATGAGACCTTAAAAAAGAACCTCTAAAATAAGGAATAAGGCAAGCATATCCATCATTTTGAAGTATAAAAGAATATAACTGAACAAGAAGTCCCATTTTTTATGCAGGCTAAAGAAAGAGCAAGTATGCAGAAAGCCACTAGTTTTTCTGAATATTAAGCATTTGAAAGCAAGAATTATATCTTTCTAGGCCCTACATGGGCACCTGGCACAAAAAGACATCCTTAAATATTTCTTAACTTCAGTTGAATTTAGAGAATTGTCAGGCAATAGTTAACAAGATGGGGCCACTAAGGAATGATATTCAGTGGGTCAAGCTGTCCTGGTTCTGCAAAAGCTAATCTGGCTGCAAATGTTGCCTGAAAACTGGGTGTCTGCCTGCATGGTTGATATTTAAAGTACTAAGTGATTAGAATTTCTGGCAAATGGTCACTAGTGAAGACAAGTTTCAGGTTATCCAAGCTAACATGCAAATTATAGTCTCAGAAAATTTGAAATAAGTAGCACTCAGAAGTAGAATCCTTATTCTTGTGTCTGAAATGGCAAATGGGCTATTTGCTATGGAATGGAGCCTCAGGAAGAACTTTAAATTCCAGGCGGGGAATAGTGAAATATTAGCATATCAGGGTCTCATGTCCTTCACCCAATGCCCAGGGCAGAAATCTCGTTTTAGGAGGTAGATTGTGGCATGAGATATTGGGCTGTGAGATGGTACAAAATTATTAGAAGTCATGGTTTCATAAGCTTTGTTCTTCATGGTGGAGAACATAGTGAAACATTAGCATATCAGGGTCTTATGTTCTTCACTCGATGTCCAGAGCAGAAATCTAGTTATAGAAGGTAGATTGTGGCACAGGATATTGGGCAGCAAGATAATACAAAATTCTTAGAGGCTATGGCTTCGTCACCTCTGTTCTTCATGGTGGAGAACATGTGACTTTTCCACTTCAGAACAGGCTTGGTTTTGGTGTTGTGGGTAAAAATGGTTTTCTAGGAAGCAGACTGGCCAAGATTACTAGATAGCGTGTTATATCAGGTCGCTGGAGGGCATGGTCCACTTTGTAAGTGCATACTTAACTAGTTTAGGGACTTCATTTTTCTTTGACAGATTCTATCCAAATTTCCATAACTAAAAAAAAAACAAGTTAGAAATTCAAGATTAAATTATTAATTCCACATAGGAACTGTATATTAGAGTTATTATATTACTATATTATTATTTGATATTATTTGATATGTTTGATATTTGATACTATATTTGCTATTATTTGATAATATTATATTAGAATTATATATATTTATAATATAATTATTATATTAGAATTAGAATCCAGACCCTAGTCTTCAAATCTATATCCCCAAATCTGTAACTTGATCTTCATCTCTGTCCCTTTCCAAATTAGACTTTATGTTTAATCTATATTTTAGACCATTTTAAGAATATATCTCCCTCCTCTTTTTCCAAATTATTTCCTTAGGACATCTTAATTCTTATAATAGATAATTATTCTAGTTATTCATACCTAGGTGCCTTATTTCTGCAAACAATTATCTCAAAATAACATACCCCAGTTTTCGTGGACACATTATGTTTGTAGCCGTTGATCCTGCACTTTAAAAGCAGTTCCTATTTCATGAAGTCATATACTTTCTCAATAACTGAGAGCTAAAATGTTAGAAGGGGTCTTTCGGACCAAGACCCATTATAAATCACCAAATGTATTTTATGGGACTCAGAATGTGAAGGCTATTTTGGACATCAAAACAATAAAGGAGACAATATAAACTATGGGAAAATAAGGACGTTAGAAGAAGAAATATATGAAGAAAATATTTCAGAAAAAAATAAGACTTCCAAGACTCTCTTCAAAAATAGTGTCTTTTCTATGATGGTGTTTGCTTATATAGAGAAAACTGTGAAAACGATCGTGCATAAGGGTATGAAACAAACTTATCAAATATTTTCTTTTTCTTTTTTTGTGAATCTTGATTTCAGTTGTCTTTATTTTCACAACTTGAAAAATTCTTTTGAAATCTTTTAACAGTGTATTACCCCCAAGAGACACAGGAACTATTTAATTTATATTTGGTGTTTAACTTAAAGGGGAAATGACCTAATTAATTTTACTAGGATTTCTTATTTCAGAAGTTCATTCCAAGTAAGGTATTGTGACTTAAAAAATAAACTACGTAAAAATAATATACCACTCAATCAATTCACATATAGTATATATACAGTATATAATATGTAGTATTATTCATATTGTATCTATACATTTAGTATATTACATATTATATATTTTATCATGAATTTATTGACATCAGCACTGATGATTTGTGTAACTATATTAATAAATGTCTATTCCTTACTTTTATCACTGATGCAAAACAAGGGCATTACCGTTTTTTATGCCACCTTCTGTTTAGTTTATATAATGTGAAGGATGTTGGCATATAAATTGAAATTTTATGTGCGCAAGAGAATAAAGTTTAAAATATCACCTGAATATCACTCGATACCTTTTTTTTCTTTTATATAATCGGAAATTTCTAACTTACTGATCCATTTATTTGAATAAATGGTGTTCTATTTTAAAGTGACAAACTATAAAAAGTAGTGACATCAATAATGATCATAAATGAGCCATTTTAGTTCTGAGAAATATTGCTGCCAGTGGAAGTCCTTGCTGTATGTAGGAAAAAAAAATCCCAATAGATAATGTATTGTATTCCATAAATTTTCAAAAAGTGAATATTCATATAGGTATAATTTTTGGGTTGCATTCTCAACTCAAATAGTTTTGCTTCGTTTGCAATTTATGGTCAGTGGAAGTTTATCTGTAGTGATGCTTATGTTGTCAACACAAAAATCAGATTGAAGACATTTTACAATGCAACTGCCGCTGCAATTGCTGTTTCTGTAGAGATGGATATGTAAGTGAGTTATGCTATACATTCTTTTTTCTACTCTTTTTTCATTTAACTATTTCATAGCACTTTTTTACTAACAACCACTCCTCCCAGAATCATTGAAATAATATGCTTAGAACCTCAGAAAATCCCAGCAAAATTCTGTCTTTTGTTTTTAGACGTCCAAAATTTCATCCTAGTTGAAAATGTCATCTGCAAAATCCTGAATTGGAAAAGCTATCCATGGACTGTGGACTATGAGGCCACATTTATTTATTTTGACTGTTGTGGATGTAATAAATCATTCTAAAATAATGTTGGCATTTATGCATTCCACTAACATGACAGTTTAACAGCCTGTCCTGTATACTGCTGCTTGAGTTAAGGATTTGCTATCACATTTTCCAGCTTAGTTCTTCCAGTCTTAATACATCAGACAGGGGTAATGTCAATTGCAGATGTGCCAAAAGAGCAAAAGATGGCTAATGTGTTCATTTTTTAAGGGCAATTTAAAACTCCATGCCATTGAGCACATTTCTCTGAGTGACTCTCATAGCTCACGGTGTTTGCTTCTTTCCTCTTTCTTTGAGCTACATGAAGCCCTTTTTTGCTGCAGGTATGGCTTTCAGTTTGATTTAAGTCTGGTTTCTCTGCCTACCGACAGGTGCACAGAATGCATTAGCAAGAAAGATATCATAATTGAAATCAACACCGTGACTATGAAGAGTGTTTCTATGATGAGTTCTGGTCCTGTGTATTTTATATGCTGCCATAACCATGTTGATGTAATGGATTAGACACTTCCATCGATTCAGCTCACACACACAAAGACACATGCACAACCCTTGACTAACGTTTCTTTTATACTGAATTTATTGTGGCCTCCCAGTTGTTTGATTAAACTGAACCAATTAACACATAAAAAGAAAATATTCACTTGCTCTTCTAGGTCAAAAATGTGATTTAAGTACCACAATAAATGCTTTTTTTACTATAACGGTTCTAATTCCCATGTGCAAATGAGCATAGATTTCAATTTATCACTGCTATACGCGTAACATTTTTACCTCTTGACTTCTAATCATTGATTCTTGAAACTTTCGCAATCATCGCCAACTGCCCATATTTTCCTCCACTAATTTTTCAGATAAACTTTTCTCAGCACTTTTCCCTTCTACTATGTCCTGTTCTTTCAAGTGCAAACTTTTGACCTCTCTGTATTTTATTTTTTCTATATGCAATGGGAAATTCTAAAGGAGAATGTTATTGTTGGATATCATAGCTATATGACCCACCTCTGAAATGATTTTCTGGCTTTTGTGGGTATCTTGATCAGGTAGCATCCTGGCCCTGATGAAAGAGAAGCAGCAATATCAGCCACTCTCAGGATATCCCTGCCTTGCTTATGGCCAATAAACCATGAGAAGAATTACGACATTTCCTGTAGAAGAAAGAGGATCTCTTCACTTTTAAAATTCCCCACGTCATTAAAAACACAAGAAGGATGTACAGAACATGTCATTCAATCCCTCTGGTGCTTACATTTGAACACCAGTTTTTAGAGTTTTGGAATTATACTTACTGTTTGTTTATAATTAAATTACATTTTATAGACAGATGGGGAAATAAGCTGATTTGTTTCCATTCTGTGATTAGTATCTTTTTTACTCTAGCACCACATTGCCGAAAGAGAGTGGAGCATGTGTATACCATTGGTCCTACTTGCAGAGAATGAATTTGCACTTATATTTGGACAATTATACCATACAGCTTTTCTGTTTCCTTCATATATAAAATAGCTACATTAGTAGTTACATTATTTTCTTAGTATTCCCCAGGTGGGCTCCTAGTAAATTCTACAGGATAATGGAAAAGAAAATGAGAAAATGGGCCAGATGGACCTACAGTACCATCTTTATATTGTCATTGACATGGAGTTGGAAAAGCTCCCAGGGGGAGTTTTCTGAAACACATTCTAAGATTTTCTCTAGAGAAAATGGAATTCAACAGTTGGAATTGAACAAATTTTCTTCGGGTAGATAGAAAAATCCTTTAGTGTATTTTCAAGTGTAGACAAGACTTTGCAAACTGATGCAACATCCTTGGAAATGGATGTTTACAAATGATTGGGAATGACTGCCTTGAATATCTGTACAACTTCAACTATTATCAACTGTCTCTTTGTTCAGGCAAAGAGAATGTCATGGGCCATCAGCAATTTTATTCCATTGCTTTTTTGCATGAAAGTATAAAGGATTTCTTACTCAAGCAAAGTTTAGTCTTGAAAGATGCTGACATAATTTTTGAAACTTCCTTCTTTAGTGCTTACTTTCTCTGTACCCTGATATTAAAATTGTATCCTCCTAATAGTTCAAAGTTGTGTTCAAGTGGGAAAAATAAGTATTTTTCTTTTGATTAATTTCCTTATATCTTCTAAGTCAAAAATAATCCTCCTGTTTCTTCTGAGCACACTTAAAATGTATATCTAAAAGTAAAGGTTGGTCTATTCTTTTAAAATATAAACATTGAGGGTTGAATTGGGGAATATTGCATACTTTAATTGCAAATAATGCAAACTAGAAGATTACCATTTTTTCCATTGAACAAATTCACCATACTGTGTGGAGTGTAAGTTTATAAAAGCCATTAACATAAAATGTTTAAAATAAATATATAATCACTGAGAATATGTATAATGTCTGGTGATTCCTAGAGATATTTATTTTTATTAAGTATTTGGTAAGTGACTACTTATAAACAGAGGTAATAGTTTTACATTTATTGACTAATAGAGAAAAAGAAAAGTAAGATAAATGTTTATTATATAAATGTCCTCTGCTTCTTTTAAAGAGAAAAAAAAAAGGATCCAGGAAAAAATGTATGTGCTTCTTAATAAGTCATTATTCTATCACTAGTTGCCAAGCAGATACTCAGAAAACCAGGCAGAAGAAAGGCATACTGATTTATTTCCATTTTTGTGCTTATCTGTTTATTTCCTTGAAATTGTTTGATCACTCTGGCTTTTCATTTTCCATATCTTTGTGGCTGCATGGACTATTTCTGAAGATTGGCTCAATATATCAGAATACCATCTCTCTTGCCTTGTTATTTTTTTTCTAGAAAAACACAGGGGTTCCTAAAATAACTCTACTTCCATCCTCCTTTATTGAAGATTCTCCAACAAATTGAACTCTCTAGGAACTTTCATATAATGAGGATGACTGATGTTTGCTTAGCTTTGAAGGTCTGCATATATTTTGAAGTACCCAAGATTAGAATCTGTTGAAGTGAGTAAGTAATAACGTAAGAATGTATTTGCTATGCTTTGCCTACAAATGTGATTGCACAGGGCAAATCTTTGCATACACTTCAGATTCAGAGTGACCATGAAAAAATTACAGATAAATTTGACTTCTCTGTATATTTGGTTTGCATAATTGAGTTTGTATATGTGTATGTAAGGATCCAATATGATAATTTTTAAATTAAGTGCTTTCTCTACTATGACAAAGGATTTGTTATAAACAAGTACCTTGATAAACAAATTTATTCACATTCTCATCGAAATGTATCCAGTTCAGTGCTGTCAATACAACTTTCTGCAATGATGGAACTGTCCTATGTCTATGCTATTCAGTATGGTAGCTACTAACCTCATATGGCTTTTGAGTGCTTGAAATGTGGCTAGTGTGACTGAGGGGTTGATTTTTAAATTTTATTTAATTTTAATTATCTTAAATTTAAGTAGCCACTTATAACTGGAAGCTACTATATTGAACAATGCAGATCTAGTTGATATATGGATGCATACTTGACATGATTAAAATCAATATTCGGTATATGCATGTGTATGTACATATATATAGACAAGAATCTTTAGATACCCAGCACTATAGGAAGATACACAATTTTTTTCTAAATCCAGCTCATGTGTACATTGTACATGAACAGAATGAAAGAAACCAGTTATATCAAAAGAAGGAACATGTAGGAGGCCATAGCAGATAGCAGTTGAGAGTCTAGGCTTTAGAATATGTCAGATGGGTTAAAATCCTAACTCTGCCCCTCATTTGCCATGATAACTTAGACAAAATATTGAAGTTTTTTTAGTCTCGTTTTTCTATGTTGTAAATGAAACTAATGAGATTATGTATATATAATGTACTTATTACTCAACATGGAGAAATAGTGAGTGTAATAATAATCCTGTTCATGATGGTGTTGTCTTCACACATATTGACTTATTTAGTAGTCATACAACTTTTATTAAAAATACTATCTCCATTTCTCAGATGGAAAGACTAAGCTCAAAGTTATTATTTTCAATTTTACTTAGCTAATCCAAAATTTGAATTATAAGTCCACTTCTAAATACATATTCTTTTCATTATGCTACAGTGTCTTCTTTGGTAGTAACCAGCTAAACTCCAATGAAAGTCTAAACTGTTAGTTGGTGCAAAAGTATTTGCAGTTTTTGCCATTGAAAGTAATGGATTAAAAATAATAATAATAAGCATGAGAATACAAAGCAGGATACTAACCTGGACGTTTAAAATAAAGCAAGGAAGAAAGGAAGGGAGAGAGAGAGAAAGAAAAGTAAGAGTAAAGTTAGCAAGCAAGAAAGGAGGAGACAACCTCTCCTGAATTTATATTTATAATAATAATAAGCATGAGAATACAAAGCAGGATACTAACCTGGACCTTTAAAATAAAGCAAGGAAGAAAGGAAGGGAGAGAGAGAGAAAGAAAAGTAAGAGTAAAGTTAGCAAGCAAGAAAGGAGGAGACAACCTCTCCTGAATTTATATTTGAGGAATATGCATTTGCTCATTTCTGGGAGTAGGGAGGAAGAGTGAGTGGGTAAGAGAGAGAGAGAGAGAGAATGTAAATCACATAAATATGAATGGTCTGTCTTGAGAATGCAAGCCTTGCCTGTCTCTTCTGACTTCTTCAAAGCAAGAAATGCAAGCAAAAGTTTGCAGAAGGTATAACTTTTAAGAAAGCATAACCCTGTCCATTGTTAATTAGTATCTCGGTCTTAGACTAATCAAATTAGCAGCTCCTTCTTCCTTAGAGTCGTGATGGAGAGAGCAGAGAAAGGCCTGATCACAAGAGGGTCCAAGTTTCTTCTCCTTTGTTTGACAATGGCAGAAAAACCATGGAAGTACACCTTTAAAATTATTGTGTGCATTTTACTCCCTTAGTGGTACACAGTTTAACAGGTGCTCTCCGGACATGAGAGGGGTTATATTTATAACTCAATGGCAGGGAAAATACTGTCCTCAAACTAAAAAAAAAAAAAAGAAAGAATTTGGAGTTTTCTTGGTAAATCCAATTAATCTAAATCATGATTATAGACCAATCAGTAACTGACCCTGATGGGCTAGAGTAATTAATTGCAAAAGCACAAGTAGTGTATATTTGTATAGTCCATGTAGACTGAATAAATATTATTTAGCCTGTACATATTTGTTGCAGTTTTTCAAGGCTTATAGGTACAATGTGATCAAACATTGACTTAGAACAGAATTAAGACTGCTTATGAAATTTGCATTTTCTCAATCAACTTACATGAAAAGTACAGGCAAATGCATGGGGAGGAATCATCATCATTTCGAATGAATGGAACCATCATTTAGAATGGTACCACTAGGTTGGATCTCAGTTATTAGCTCTATTATGGTCTTCATGATAGTCTTTATGGAGCTAATGTTCCTCTCTTGGTTATGTGATATTTGCCCTTAAATTTAGACTTCCTGTTTAACCAGATAGAAATCTCATGAAGAAAAAATGTAAAAATATAATATTTCTCCAAATATCACAAAATACTCATGGAAATAATTTGTATCAGGAACATGGATGTGAGTCCAATATTCATAAAACTCTACCGGTTTTATACCTAGTGGCTTTCTTCTCACTTCTCTCTCTGCATCCATGTAAAACACAAATTTTACATTGGTGCAGAAGATTGTAATTCAGTCACATTAAGTACATGCATGCAGCTCCTCCATTTAAAGTAATGTGGTAACTTTTTAAAGAAAAACTACAAAACTTGCTTTTAATTATAATGGCACCAGAAACAGTATTTAGTGGCATCTTTCTCCCAACTCATTAGTTCATATGAATGGCATCTATTATAAAGAAAGCCAAGTCATTCTTTATTTTTTTATTCTTACAGTTAAAGTTTCCATATGTTAACATCACATCAAAGTGAGGGAATTCAAGGATAGAAAACAGTACAATTCCCAATTACTTTATTAGGTTCTACTTTACAAATCTGTGGTCTACGGACTAGGAAAGTATGAGAAAAATGCTCAATATTTTTGGCTTTAGCTTTATATATTTACTTAAAATCTGCTGAATAAATGCTGCAAGTTATTGAGACACATGGCTAGAGCTGTAGCTACCTCCAAGAGCCCAAAGCCACTAGAAATTGGAGAAATATTGAAATATCTGGACCTTGAATTTAATACAACCAAGTCAATGTGAATTACTCATGGCAGAAAGAATATAAATTGTTTCCCTCTTTAAAGGATAAAGGAAATTAATTCAGTATTTCTTCTTGTTTGCATTAAAGTGGCTTTAGGGCATGTTAATTGGAGATTCTTTTGAATTATTTATACTTGTAACCCTAAAGCTAAGGAGATAAGTTGGTGGAATTTTTTATTTTTCAGTGAGTAGTTTCATAGCTTGCCTTCCATGATTATAAGCCTAGGAGGATGAATCTGTTTACTTATCTGTTGAAATAAAATATAAATACACTGAGAAAAGTGTTCATTTACTGAAATATTTCCATTATCTGGTTAACCTTGCCATAGCATTACTGAATCCCATCATACTCCTGGTATATTCTAGAGCAGCTCTGATTTCCTTTTTCTGATGTACTCTTTCAACACAGAAAATGTTTTAACCATATACTTACACAAAATTACTCCAAGACAGAGAGAGCGTTATCATTACAACTTACCTTAACATTGACTTAGAATTCAAAAAGGTTTATTAAATTGAACTATTATTAAAGGTGATTTTATTTTTGTATTTTCATTAAAATAAATATGCGTCATAAAACAAATTATTTTTAAGACCCTTAGACAGTAAATCCTGATTTTTATTTCAGAAAATATGGCCATTATACCTAGTATAACAAAAAGTTCATGAGACCACCTGCAGTATGAAAAGAAATTCCCAAGGGAAATTAAAGTTAAGAGCTACTGGGAAGTGTCTTGAATTTATATGTGCATGACAGATGACTCCAATGGAGACAGAAAGAATGATATGTACAAGTCTGAGAGCATCCTTTAAGTACCTAACCTAGGCATGACATATATCAGTTATTCAATATATATTTGATATATGAAAATCTCTGATGTAGTAAAACTAAAGCCAATGTCATCACAAAATGTTTAGAGAATGGATAAATAAGATCACAAAAGGACACTTTAAAAAATTGGGATGGAAGATTGGCAGCACAAAATTTCATAACTGCTTTCAAGATTACATAAGCTTATTACAGGTATTTTTGCTCTCTGTCGTGAATAGAACAGGAAGAAATATGACATATGGAACACATGCATTTATCTCTACTCTCTCCTGCAACTTCATTAAATTGGTTGTACAAGAACAAACCCAGAAAGGACAAAGAAGAGAGTTAGTAAGAGTAGAAAAGTGATATCAATAAAATGATGGGAAATGGAAAGCAGATGGCCAAGTGCTAAGGACTTAGCGGAGCAGAGGAAAAGGAAGGAAGCCTGAATGCCTGCAGAAGATGAAGCAAGTGTGAGGTGAGCTTATTAAAGATACAGATCCCCCAAATGCTCAGAAATTAGACATTATATGCCTATGAGGACATAGGTGAATGATGAGACTGAAAACTAGAATATTGTTCAGAAGTCTAGTAAAAAGCGGTTAAAGGCCTAGGTCTCTCCAACCAACCAACATAGTGATAGCACGTTTATTCTCTGTAGAAGTAAATGAGGAAAGTTGTGTACTCCAGGAAACCAAATACAGTGAAAGAAAGAGGAGGCACAATCTTGATCCCAGGCCATGAGAATTAATTATGAGTCTATCTCCCTACCCCTCACACCTTTTCTCCTCTTTACCTCCGGCCCCCAAGAATGTTGAAATAAAGATTATAATTCTAGCTTCCTTAAATAGCAGACTGCAGTTATATCCTGAAGAAATAAGCCCAGTTATTTATGGCAAATAAATAAGATTTGCCATAAGGTATATCATCATAAAAATGCTTTAAATAGATTTAACACAGTATTATGATTTGTATCTATAAATTCAGTTGCATATAGTTCTCCTTCCCTACCCCACAGGCAGCAGTTGGGGTAGGTTACTATTATTTTTTGGTCCTAAGGCTTGTGGTGATTTTTAAATCAAAATGAAAATTCAAAACATAAAATTCTCTTTTAATTACACTTATAGTATAAATAGACAATTGTATATTTATAAAATCTGCATGTTCTTAGGAAAAACTGTATGCATTCTGACATTAGTTTTTACAAAAAGTAAACCAGCAGTAAAATAATGGACAGTGGCATCCTGCTATAAAAGCAGCTATAGTCTGAGATGGTCATGGAAATTAGGTGCCATTGGTAATATTCGCATAAGCCAAAAAGCAGACTTTGAGTTTCCAATCTACTTATTCATACATGCATAGAAACATTACCTGGTCTCTGTGAGACATACAGAAGAGCCAAGTTTCATGCAAAACATTAAAAAAAGAAAACCTCTTTCTCTTTCAATTTTTAAAATATTGGCAGACACTGCAAGTCTATTTTTGGAATTAAACATAGCTAATTATTTTTAGGCATGGCACCAAATGTTTATGTCTTCAGACTCAGCAATTCCCAAAATTGGTTTCTGGACTTTTCTTTTGCACTCCTAAAGCTCATATTCCAGAGCTGAGACACATACATAAACTTCAGCCATAGGCACCTTTTTTAGCTTGTTGTGAGTCAGGATGAGGATGAAGAAAGAGAAAGATTATTTAGAATAGAGGGTAACATTTTTGTTATTCAATATTGGAAGTGAGAGAAGAGACTTTTTTTACTCTCTGTGAGGAATTTATTGATAGGTTATGTATTTTATTTTCAAGACCAATACCTTCTCCTTGTAAGAAATGAAACAGGTCCTTTGAAAATAAATAAAATTTGAGGAAAGATTTCTAAAGGCATTAATTAGCCTGTCTAAAATCCTTATAAATCTGCTACAATTTATGTAAAGTAACAGACAGTTGTGAAATTGGTATTTTAAGAATCCTAAATGATATTAAATAGCCTTAATCGTCTTAACAGGCTGTGATTACTTCAACTGACTATGTTTACAGTGGGAAATTGGAAAATGTACTTTCTTTGACTTTAATTTCGGGCTAACCTGAAAGTACTTTTAGTTTGAATAGCAATTATTTATAGATGATCATCTTAAAAATAACCAAACTTAAAGTGAAAAATTTTCATTGTAGTGCTATCAATAATAGCAAATGCATAATGCATGGGACATAAATCAGATTCTATGATTAAACATTTAACTTGTGAAGGTACAATTTTTAAAACTGTCTTATACCTCTAACAGCAAAAATAAGAAATGAGAGAAATGTTTAACTATGACCACAAAAGGTGTACATAATGTGTCTAATGTTGACTAATATCCGGGGTCTAAAATGAAATCAAATAGTTCCATCTTAAGTGAACAAAAACTATCCAACTGTGCAGAAATAGTAGGCTTTGTATGATAACTGGGTTGGCAGAAATAATTAAGCCATTGAACCAGTTATAACCTAGTAACTGAAGATTCCTTGCAAAATCACATTGAAAGAGATTACATAACATCCTTATGATCTTCATAGTAATGCTTCAGATTATAAATACTGGCATTATTCTTGTCTTTTCAAATTTATCAAAACATACAGTTTTTGTGACTTATACATTTTAAAGAGCTACTATTTTTATCTATCTATGGAAAGATACCTATTAAGTACGTAAGTTAACTTGGTATTATGGAGACATTCTAGTTCAAGATTGCAGAAAACCATAGATAAAAATTAAATAAGTTAAAATAAGGTGGTGATTTTTAATATCCAGATAGATTGTCTTTAGCTTCACTGTGAATCATTTTGAAACCTTGGACAGTACAGACTGAGACATTTGTCAAAATGACAGGCATTTTATCACAAAGCACTGTTTAAAAGTATTATATTTAGTATCAAATTAGGCATTTTCATATTTTTGTGCTTGATTTGAATATTACTAAACTTGGAGAAGACATACTACTCTTGGACATGAGTGCTAAGGAAATGTGCTGATCATTTGGAGAAGTTTTCCAGGGTAATTTCTTATTGTGTGCTTCAACAGCTTATTCTCAACTTTATAGGTCAAACACTCAACTACAATTATACCAGAGGCTATCCAGTGCAAGAAGCCTGACTTGAGATACTTAAATTCACATGATATGGATAATTAAACCAAATTTCAATGGATTTATTTACAAAGGAAGGCACAGCTGCCTGAGACATAATTTCTTCCTTCTTTCCTTCCTTCCTCCCCCTTTTGTTTGAAACAGGTCTCACTCTGTCATACAGTCTGGAATACAGTGGCATGATCTCAGCTTACTGCAACCTCCATCTCCTGGGTTCAAGTGATTCTCACCACCACACCTGGCTAGTTTTTGTATTTTTAGTAGAGACAGGGTTTTTCCATGTTGGCCAGGCTGGTCTTGAACTCCTGGTCTCGAGTGATCTGCCTGCCTCGGCCTCCCAAAGTGCTGGATAACAGACGTGAGCCACCACACCTGGCCAAAGACATTATTTCTGCTTTCTAGAGTAAATTGGAAATCAGCATACCTTGGAAGCTGACACTTTAGACTGCACTTGTTTGCTAGCTTGGACTTGGAACAAAAGGAAATGGAGATAAGATTTGTTTCATCCAGAAAATGATGAGGACTAACGAACCATCTGTGCTTTTATAATAAAGATCAATTCTCTGGTGACTAGAATATTTCTGTCACCATAATGAATAATTTTCTACCTGGTCAGAGCTGGATAAATACTGCCATGTTTTCTTCTTTGTTTCTCTTTTAGTTGAAGAATTTTCACTAATATTTATTGAGTGCCTAAAATGTGATATTCAAAGTTGACAAGGCTGTTGTCTCCCAATAGTTAACATTCTAGTTAGAGATGATAAAAAAAAAAACCGAGGTGATAGGTTAAATAGGTTAATATCATGTGATGATAAGTATTATGAAGAAATAAATTTGACATTGATGATATGACCAAGAGTAATGGATTGGGATAGATCAGGGAAGGCATCTCTGGGGATGTGACGTTTGAGTTAAGATCTGAGGATGGGAAGTATCAGATGTAAATATCTGAGGGAAAGGAACCCAGGTTAAAGGAACAGCAAAATACGGGTACATATCAGAAAGGAAAGCATTTGAGTGAGGAACATACATTCTTGACTCTCCAAATGTGACCATTTGGTTATATCATATGCTATTTGAAAACAAATATTTCTTAATGTCACAAACATTTCTTAAATTGCTTAAATGTGATATATACTCCTAGAGGGTATAGACACGGTCCTGGTAATTTCCATATCCCCTAGTCTCTAGAACAGGCTCTAATGTAGATTTGAGATTTGGGACTCGACACATATTTCTGAATTGACAAGAATAGTCACATATGAAGACCATTACTTGTAATTCAAGAACAATATCCTGTTACAAAATTGGGCAGAGATCTAGTGGGCCCATTCTCTGTTTGGTCCCTGGTTTTGATGCTGACTTATGCCCTCCAAACCCAGGAAAATATGTCCCCTTTATTAAAATAAACCGACTCAATCTGATAGCTAATGGAAAAGAAGATTCTGTTCATGGAACCAAGTGCCCACCCATCCCTTGAAAAACTTTTGCAAAATTTCTGAAAACTCACCTCTTGCCAATTCCACTGGTCTCTCCTTGGTTTCATAAGAGTTAACATTAAACACACAAATTCTGCTCGGAAGAGTTGCATTTTAAGTAAGTAATCCAAATGATACTTTGATGAAGAAAAACTCAGTCGAGGTTCTGGAACTGAGGGGCGATCAATCAATGTTACTCCCATACACCAGGTACATGCAAGATATGCCTAGGGAACTGCTTTGACCCATCACTGTATAAGAAGAAATGTCACTAACAATTCACTGAGAGTATGATTAGAATAAGTAACCATGGAACTATAATGGAAAAGATATTAAAAAATAGAAAAATATACTGACACAGTTGAAGAAAGAGCATCGCAGTATCAGCATGTGTGTGGGTAGGTCCTTTGGTTATAATTCAAAAATAATAAACATTACTTAATCATATTAGTAATTAATTAATCCATTCCACAAAATACTCAAAATGACTTACAGGGAATACATATAATAAAATAAGATTTTGTGTGTGTGTGTATGTGTGTGTGCACGTGTGTGTGTGTATATGTACAAATATAAAGACAGGTAGATACAGATGCAGATATAAATAGAGTAATACATGATGTCTAGGAAAACTATAACTGAGTGACAAATAGTTGCTACAATAACATTGTAACCTGGCTTTGGGTATCCCAGAATCCAGTATTAAAGAGTATTCCATGCAACACTAGCCCTTTGTGGCATTTAGTAAAAATGTTCAGCATCACATAAGCTTTGAAAAGGTCGTATATCCTCTGTGACCCTTTCTTGGAGACTCAGAATGCACAGTAGAATAGGAAAGGCTCTGAGGAACAACAGGAAAATAATTTTGCATGTATTTTCTTAGCCTATTGTTTCCCAAACATATTGATCAGGTAATCCATTTTTGTGTTTGCTTTTTAAAATTTGTTAACATCCAGTAAGTCTCTACGAAATAGTGTTCCACCAAATACCCTGAGACCCAGAGGCCTAGTGCTCTTAGTTTCCAGGAAGCTCAAAACAAATGTTGTGTTCTAATTCTAACCTTTTATGATGTGGATATATCTGTTTCTTCCACTGGTGCTAATGCTTTGTATGATATGGCATTTTTCTTGATGCTGTTTATTGATTATTTTATCTTATTTTCACGATATATTTTTCTATGAGTTTATCACATTCTTTATGGAAACCTTTGATGAGTTACTAATTAATAAAGCAATGTTTACTGTAATTCAGCATTGACTAATTTTCAGAATCCTTCCAAGTATGATTCCAGGCTCCTCACTCCTCTCCTGCCTCACTATCTATTCCTCCTTCAGAACCTAGGCCCA
Source organism: Colobus angolensis palliatus (assembly GCF_000951035.1). Lineage (NCBI taxonomy): Eukaryota > Metazoa > Chordata > Mammalia > Primates > Cercopithecidae > Colobus > Colobus angolensis. The sequence continues at coordinate 972,798 of NW_012117988.1, read as the reverse complement.
GAAGAAATACCCCTATTTGTAATGGTTCATAAGAGGAGGCACTGCTGCTATTACTGTCATACTTCAGTGGTTGGAGTCCATCTTTACACCATGCAGATAAAATAGGTGCTTCCTCCCTTGACTGTTAGCAACAATATCAAAGCATTGCTTAGCAGAGTGAACATTAGGAATGACATAAAAGTACTCTCAAGTAAAATGAATTATGTAACACATTGAAACAGTGAACACATTGGAACACTATAGTGACATTTAAAATCATCTTTTCTGTGAATACTTACTGTTACGTAATTTAGTTCACTGCATATTGCTATGGTAAATATAGTCTCCATCATTATAGGTGTAAGGCTATACATTTCATTGTAATTTTAAAGAATAATTTCCTGCTTTTTGTTTTCCTGTCTTTTGCTCTTTTTAATTTTAATATTTGTTGTGTACCTATTAGGTTCTAAGTACTAAAGCATGTACTAAGGTTATTGTAGTGAACCAAACAAAGTCCCTGCTTTACAGAGTTTACATTCTATTCACAATAAGCCTGTACTATTTGTGAAATGAAAAATAACTAAGAATTATTTTCATGTATCTTTCCATCCCCTACTTGTTTACTGGAAGTTTGAGAATGTCAGTTTGTGCCGTGACTTAAGCTTGGGAAAGAGAACATATATTGAGCACTTCATATCTGCCAGGCACATTCCTGTGTTCTCAACCTAGTGAGGTGCATTATCCCATTTTACATTTGTGAAAATAGAGGCTCACAAAGGTCCAAGATTAAACATTAACAAAGTCACATGACTGGAGCCAGGGTTTCTCTGCATTGATAGCCCCTCTTCAGTTTTGTTTTTCTAAACAATATATATGACAATAAAGAAATGTTAGTGCAAATCCTTTCTGGTTGGGGGGGGAACAGAATTACAACCACCTCCAGGAAAGAATTGTCACTCTAAAAACTAGTTAGTGAGCTTTTGTTTCCAAGTCTTTTCAGTGGTTTTCAGAAGACATCAGGCACATTCAGGAAGGCATGGCTGGTAAACTCTTTTCAGTGGTTTTCAAAGAGTGGATAGCTAATGGGCCCCTGCATCAAAATTTGCAAGTGTATTTGTTACAAATGGTGTCTGTTAGATGCCATATCAGACCTATGGAGTCAAACTTTCAAAGAGAGCATTATGGGTTGAACTGTGACCGCCCTGGAAATTAATATATTGAAACCCTTATCCTGATACCCTAAAATGTGACTTTCCTTAGAAATAGGCTAATTTAAAATGTAACTAGGTAAGCTAAAATAAAGTCATACTGGAGTGGAGGACTCTATTACAGTATGACTGGTGTTCTTATAAAAAGGGGAAATTTGGACACAGGTATACACACACAGAAAAAGACCATGTGAAGATGAAGGTAGATGTCTACAAGCCAAGGAACACCAAGGACCGCCAGCAAACCTCCAAACTGTGGGAGGCATAGAATAGGGCCCAGAAGGAACACAGCATCCAGAAGGAACCAGCCTTGCTAACATCTTGATTTTGACCTTCATAAGAAAGAGAAAGAGAGATAGCAAGTGTAGCATCAACTGCTAGAGCAGTGGGCTCATTTATTCTAAGTTCTCTTTTGAAGGTTGTGGAGGAATTTAAATAGGGGGAGGAGGAAGGGGAGGAGGAAGAGCAGGAGGAGGAAAAGAGAGGGAGAAAGGATATGAAGGGAAGAAGAACTAAATATGAGAAGGCACGGTAACTTAAATGGCATTATTTTCTTCTTAAAAAAGAAAAAAGACATCGAGGAATCAAGTCTCAAGGACAGCAGTATGATTTTGAATTAAGGAGGTGATAGAAAAAAAAGGTAAATCTGTCAGCCCAGTAATTAAAGCTAATAACCAGGTCAGGAGTCTTGCACAGTGATTTATTTATTTATTTTTAAGGTTTTCTTTGTAGACTCACCTGAGTATTTAAATATATATAAAGGGATCCACTATTTTTAACTGAAGTCACTTTGCATGGCCTTAGCCTTATTCTCTTAACATTTTTATCACTGGACTTTAAAAATGCTGATATTATTCTGCATGTAGAAATTTGTGGTAAAACGTAGATGACCGGAGGGTACTTATTTATGTTTTACTTCTATTCTTTATTTATTAAACAGCCCTATTACAATTAAAATATTCAACTTTACAAAACAACTAAATTCAATACAGATCTTTATCAATAATATCTTCCATAATGAGAGTCATACCTTTGCAGCCAGTGTGTCCTGATGAAATACTAAATGTTCAGAAGTAATTTAGAAGTATTCTTGAAGCCATATGTAAATTGTTATGTTTTTTTTCCTTAAGAGAACTATACCTGCTTTACCCAAAGCATTGCTCTAACCTACATGACCTAGTTCTTTCTTTATAGGATGAGATGCTACCTTGGATAAAGCCTGTGTAATTAATCTTAAAAATGTGATCTTATTTATTCTCCCAGATTTGGAGGCTTTTTTTTCCCCTAAAAGTAATAAAATGATAAAACTAGAAGGAAGTCTGAAAAGTCATTAAGTCTAAATCAGACCTAGACACCAGCACTATCTTTTGCTTAAAATAACTCCAGAGGCAAGGTTACCTATCTTAGTCACTGTTGTGCAGTTTAAAACCCTTATTGGCAGGAACTGCATTAGCTTAAATGTTTATTGCTTTGTAAATCCCACAATAGCTCTGTTATTTGTGAACACAGAGTCCTTTTTCTTTTAAAAATTCCCTGTTGTGAAGAAAGTGTTTTGTTGTAATTGTTGTTTGCTTGTTTATTTTTGTAATTAGCTACCATTTTTCCAGGAAGTCTTTTTTTTTTTCCTAAATGAAGTTCAACTGGTATTTCAAATTGAATTTCAGCTAACAGAAAATAACCATGAAGTTCTTTGTTTGGTTATCTTTATGACCTGTAGTTTCGAAGCCCTATACTAATACTTTAAAAGGTTATTATCCGATGGTAACATTGGTTTTGAAGAATTATCTTTCAATGTATTGGTCATGTATTATATTCACTAGGATGATATGTACTACTTCTCTTAATTATTGATATGATATCAGTATCAGAATAGAAAATTAAGATGTGAAAAAATGTGAATTCAGTTTAGCAGAGATAAACATTGGGAGGGAGACGTTCACTTAAAATATGAGAAGCAAGCTGAGCTACCTAAAAATGAAGAAGGGCCAGGTGCGGTGGCTCACGCCTGTAATCCCAGCACTTTGGGAGGCTGAGGAGGGTGGATCACAAGATCAAAAGATCGAGACCATCCTGGCCAACATGGTGAAACCCTGTCTCTACTAAAAGTACAAAATTAGCCGGGCGTGGTGGCGGGCGCCTGTAGTCCCAGCTCCTCCGGAGGCTGAGGCAGGAGAATGGCATGAACCCGGGAGGCGGAGCTTGCAATGAGCTGAGATTGCACCACTGCGCTCCAGCCTGGGCGACAGAGCGAGACTCTGTCTCAAAAAAAAAAAAAAAAAAAAAGAAGAAGAAGAAGATAGCCCATAATCTTTCAACTTTATGAGCAAATTAGAGAAAAAATAACCCTTGGAGTTAATAAAAATGCATGCCCTCATCATATGTGAATTGCCTACTACGCACCAGGCAATGTGCTAAGTAGGCAATAGGAATAAAGACAAATGACAACCCAAATACCAGGAGTCAGATAAATAAGTAGAAGCTTGCAATGCTGGGTAATAAGAACTATGATACATATATTTACGGGGAATTGTTGAGAAATGGTATTACAGATGGTGACTTTTTCAAGATGTACATGGAAAAGAAATTATCTAGGAAATCTTCATAATAACATTCTAAGCAAATCTTCCAATAATGTTTTGACTTTAATTACAATGGAAAGAATTGCCAGTCTTTCACATCTTTCCATAGAAGGCAAGCCAGAGCACTTCTCAGGAAATCATTCAAAAGCTAGCAACAGATGGGACATTTAAGGTCCATTTTGACTCTGAGATCCTATATTTCCATAAGATTGGATGTGTAAATAAAGGCAAACTTGTCCTAAACGTTACTGAGCTGAATACTGGAAATGCCCTAAAAGATAGGGTCATCATTTTTCTTAGCTGCTGTCTGCCAGGAGTGTAAAGGATGTTTTTGACACTTTTCTTCAAAAATGAGAAACCAAAAATTATAATGGAAAAAAAATAAAGATTTTTGTTAAGTGATGGTTGCGACCTCTTAGCAGCTGGAAGTTCCTCAAGACACTTCCATTTTTAAAACTCACTTGGCATATTTAAAAAGAAAAGGAATAGCAGAATAAGTTGTAAATGAAAATATTTTGTCATTTTTGCATCAGTACTCATATGCATAGGAAAGAAATTGAAAAGCAGAAGTATGGTTGGTGAAAAGTAAATTGTGTTCTGTTGCCATTCTCCCTTGACACAAACTCTTGCTACAGTTTCTTATACAGTATATTTATCCAGAGAGTATCGGTGCATATCCAAGCATGTGGTATACATAGGTACATGGAAATTTATACAGAATACTAGTGGTAAAACAGTATACACAGCATTCTGTAACAGGCTTTTAGAGTTTTTTTTTTTTTTTTCATATTCGTCCACAGAGGAATGACACATCATTTTTTAACAAAACATTGTAACTTAGAGTCAACTTATTGATGAACAGTTAGGGTTTTTTTTCCTGAAATTTCTCAATATCGTTCCTCAAATATATATCTATAGGATAAATTCCTAGAAGTAAACTGTTTGAGTCAAAAAAGATGTGCATGTAATTTTGATTGCTATGCTCAACTGCCACCAATAGAGTTTTAACTCATTTTCCCTCCCATTTATATAATATGTTTACACACACATTTATTACTATGGTACATTATTAAATTTTACTCATTTTTCCTGTGTGTCAAAAAATGGCAGTTTACAGTAGTTGTAATTTACATTTCTCTTGTAATGAGTAAGGACGATTCATAGTCTTTTTTATTTTTTTAATGCAGATTTTCTATTTCTTGTGGACTTGTCAGAGTTCTTTAAGGTAATTACCCTCTGTGGTATGAATTACAAGTGTGTTTTTCCGGTTTGCCACTTATCTTTTCATTTGATCATTTTTATGCTATGCAAATTTTTTGAATTTTTCTAAATTTAATTTACATTTTCCTTTTAATAGTTTCAAAGTATTATACTTAGAAAAACCTTTACAACTCTGTGGTTCCTAAAGAAAACTCATTCAGGTTTTCTTCCACTTTTTACTGCTTTTATTTGTGTTAAAATCTTTGACCCATCTGGAATATATATTAATAAAAATAGAAGGAAGAAATACAACTTTATTATTTTTCCCAATTACTAGTGACTATTAACTTTTTATTAAGCAATTTATGCCTTCCCTAGTGAAATGAAATACTATCTTTACTATATTCACTTTACTATAAACTAATTTTTATTTCTGGTTGTTAGAATCCTTTTTTTTTTTTCCTCTTTACTACACTGTTTAAGATATTTTAGCTTTATAACATATTTTAATACTGTGTAGACTAGCTTCCCACAATATTCTATTTGTTTTCCTTAGAATTTGCCAGGAATCCTTGCTTACATTTTGCATGTAAACTTTATTTTTATCATTTTAATCTTTTAAATTAAAAACAAGATTTTAATTGTAATAGATACGTACTAGTTGTACATATTCATGGGTAACATGTGATACTTTGCTATAAGTATACAAGGTGTAATGATCAAATCAGGGTAATTGGAAGGAATTCTCTATCTCCTCAAGGATTTATCATTTCCTTGTGTTAGGAACATTCCAATTCCACTCTTTTAGTTATTTTGAAATATACAATAAATTATTGTTAACTATAGTCACCCTATTGTGCTACCAGACACTAGATCTTATTCCTTTTATCTGACTATAGTTTTGTACCCATTAATCATCCCCACTTTATCCTCTAATCCCCACTCCCCATCCTGGCCTCTGGAAGCCATCATTCTACCCTTTATCTCCATTTCAATATTTTTTTGGCTTTTACATATGAGTGAGAACATGTGATATTTGTATTTCTGTACCTAACTTATTTCATTTAACATAACATTCTCCAGTTCCATGTAAACTTTAGATATAACTTGACTAAATTTTAAAAAGTAATCTGTGGGTATTTTTATTATGATACCATAAGTTTTCTAAATTAATTTAAGAGAACTGATACCCTGAGAATGTTGAATCTTCCTATCTAAAAAATGGCACAATTTTGCATTTGTAAGAACCTCTTTCTGTTTCTTAGTAAAAATTAAGACTTGGACCCATTTCAATTCTTCATCATTTTTGTCGTGCTTTTTCTGAGCGACTATACCTTTTTATTTCCATTGGAAATGGGGTATTTTCCTCTAATTTACCTTGTTAATGGGTAGTGCTTGTACATATAATGTCTATTAATTCCAGTATGTTAATTTTGAGCAACTACCTTACATGAGTCTCTTATCCCTTTCTATAGTTTTAATTGATTCTCTGGGCTCTTCCAAGAATATAAACATAGGTCTAGAAATTCTGATAATTATATTACTTGTTTTCAGATTTTTAAAACTGTAATTTTTCTTCTCTTGTTTAATACCACTAGGGCAATATTAAATAGTTTGATGATAAAAGACATTCTTTTTTTAATCTTCAATTTAATGTGTGTTTTAACAATGTAAATCCATGTACATATACATTTCAGTATCTTGAGAAGTATCCATATATTTTGATTTTAAGAGATTTTGTCAAAAAGGATGTTAGCATGTTTGTGTATTTATCACACACTTATCTGCATCAGTAGAAATAATCAAATGTTTTTATATTGATTTATTAATGTAGTTGATTATATATTTATTTATGTTAAAGCATTCTTGTATTCCTGGAATACACCAGGTTTTCATGGATTATTGTTATTTTATAGTGCTGATTAATTTGATTTGCTGATAACTTACATAGAAGGTTTACATTGATACAATAAATAAGCATGGTGTATAGTTTTGTGTATGTGTACATCTTTTTTTCCATGCTGTGAAGAAATTTAAACAGTTTTCTGTTACTGAAAATGGTATAATTCCTTTTGTAAAAGCATCTTTGCTATGAACTATACTTATTTACTTATTTATTAATTGGAATGAGGAGCTGTTTGTTGATGGAAGTTTTATCAGATCATTTCTGGCTATAATTTATGTGTCTGGTAATATTATTTTCTTAGAAAATATCTATGTCATCCAAGTTCCCAAATTTGTTTATATAGGATTGTGAAAAAAATAAATCTTTTATTATTTGTTATAATTATTAATAATTATATTTATTTTTAACAAATTATTGTTTATCAGAGAAAAAAGCATCATTTAAGTGCCTCTCAATACCCCATGTTTCTGTTTTTTATTATTATTTCATATCTTTCATATAAGTATACATTTTTCTGTTTCCGTTTCTGTCGTTCACAATATCGTTATCTAAAGGCAACTTTCTGGAATTTTTTTTACAAGTTCCATAATATAGTAAGATGGCAAAATATAAATGAGGATAGAGAAGACCTAATCCCCATGGTTATTTCAGGTAGGTCTAATTGATAACTATGACATTTCATGCCTTTTCCTATCAAATCTATTTTAGCTGGTTCTTATACATTCTAACATGTAGGTGTCCACTGTTACTGTCTAAATAGTCTGTCATTCTGCTTTGACTTATATTTTGTCCTAAAAGTTATTTAGTAGAGTATTTTCCCCTTAATTTCAAAAAGCCAATGTTTACGTTTCTGTTGTTTGTTTTTCATAGGTTTTATTACTAATCCTTTTTGTTTTGTTTTGTTTTTGTCCACTTATTCTGTTAAGGTTAGAAAGAGGTGACTTAAATCCCCTACTACTACTATGTTTCAGGAATTACTCTATATAGTTGGTAGTTTTGCTTAAACATTGATTTTATATTATTTGTTGCACAGAAATGAGTAATTGTTAGATCTTTGTACATTGCACCTTCATCATAATAAGGCCTTTTTCTTGTCTGTTGCTTTTTTCCCTGAAATAAACTTAAATTATTTTTAACTTAATTAATTTAATTAATTAAGCTAACAGTGCTTTGTAGTTGTTTGCATTGGCAGGTGTGGTTTTACTTTTTTCTTTCTTTTCCTACTTTCTATGTCACATTGTTTTCCATACATTTCTAAAATAGTATTAATTTGGAGTTTTCTTTTTCATGCGTTTTGAAAGCTTTTCCTTCTTTTTAGTGAATTTAGCAATTTTTTTTCTTAGGATAGAGAGTTTAGGTCTTAGCTCTGTTCTTGTGAAAGGAATATGATGAAGTGATTGAGACAATGTACTCTAGAGTCAGACTCCTCTTCAAATCTCAGGTCCACAATTGATTAGTTGCAGAGACTTTGGCAATTCACTTCTCTTGCCTTGATTTCCATGTCTGTAAAGTGGTATCTTCCTCAGAATTACAGTGAGGATTAATTAGGTTAGTATTGGTAAAAGACTTTAAAAAGTGCTTGGCACATAGGTTTGTTACTATTATTCTATTTTGTGTCATATATTTTATTTTACTTTCCACTATATTGTCTACATTCAGTTTCTATTGTTTTGTTATGTATTTCTTCTGATACCATGGAAGATATGGCAGCTTGTGTTTTCCAAAGATGGCCACAACAATATCTCTCATTTCATTTGTTCTTACTATTTGACTTCGACAATCCCCCTTTGGAAAGGTGGAGTCTATGTCCTATCCCTTTGAAACTAGACTGGCATTTGTGACTGCCTTGACCAACAGATTAAAGTAGAAGAAATGCTATGTGACTTCCAAGACAAGTCATAAAAATGCCATGCCCTTCCACTTTTCTTTCTTTGACTACTCACTCTGGAACAAATCAGCTGCCATATGAGCAGTATGACTGCCCGGAGACTGCCCTTCTATAAGGGAGACCAAACTAGCCTAGAGAGACTCTAAGACTACATAGAGAGAGAACTGCCTGGGCAGCTCCTAGTTACTCCAGCCTCTGATTGTTTCCACTGCAGACTCCACATGAATGGACTCACAAGAGGGGCTCTGAACCAGAACTCTTGAATGCTCTTTCTCAATTTTTGACCCACAGAACTGTTGAGAGATAATAACACCATTGTTGCTGTTGTAAGCCACCAAGTTTGGAGGTGACTTATTATACAGCAAGAGCTAAGTAGAATAAAAGTTTGTGTTTTTGTTCTAGTGGTTACCTTTATATCAAATAGCTTGATATAATGTTTTTACTCTTCTATTTTCTGAGAATGTATCTATTAGCTCTTTATGAGTTTTGATGTAGTTAGGATAATCTTCCCTTACTGTCCAATTTTGGTATATATTTTTACTTAGTGCTTACTTTTATGCCTTTCAAAATCCTTAAACTTTTAATTAAAAGTTAAAAAATAAAAATTAATTTCACTTGTCAGTTAGTAAAGACACTAGCGAGATATATGTGAATGTTATGCAGAAATTTCTAATTAATCCTACTTTGTAGTAAAATAACATGGAAAATGAAAAGCAGCCTTGGTAAGTGTGAGTCTAGTTCCTAGATCTAAAAGAATGGGACTATACAAAGGAAAAGCATTGGGGCTGAACTCCTATTTATAATAATATCATTAGCTGTAACATAAAAAAATTCAGAAATCATTTGAACTCCCAGCATAAATCTTTGAGAACATCAGTGTAATCTATCTTTTCATCTTGATTCCTCTAGGAATAAATTAAATTTGTACTATGTCAGTAACCATCAAATGTGAGCTATTCAGCACTATATGTTATGACATACAAGTTAGGCCTTCTAAGTCTCCCCAATTATCTCTTCTCTTAATGTCTTTATTATGTGACTCAGTGTGTATTGTTGAAATTATTTTATCTTGTGCCCCCTGGGAAGGAGGCAGAAGCCTAAAAGACAAAATTTTCACACAGAAAAATGTATTTTCAAAAATATAGACCCTAATACCTATATCAAATATTTTTTCTTTATGTACATATAATACTGTGTCAAAGAGAACCCAGATTGGCCACTCGGATAAACTGATTAATCAGAAATAAAACCAGCATTCTGCATAAAATGTCTAAACACGTAGTGATAAAAAAGAAATTATGACCCATAGAACATTGCAGTGTTACTATTTAAAAGGGCATAGAAACAGATTGACTTTGCATTAAGTTGTCTACACAAAGAAGAAGTACATCACCACAGAGCCAGGCCAGTGGGTTATGGGTTATGGCGTATCATAATCAGAGACACACAAAGAAAGGTGAGGAGGCCTCCAAAGAATAGGAAAGAACTGCAATCACTGATAAACCAGGGGATATATAGCCAAATATCTAGGTAGACACGGCATCAGTAATTTGAAATGTATTCTGAAGAAAGTTGCTAAATATGCTAAATGTTTGTTAAATAATTAAGTAAATTGATTAATTCAGTGAACATTTACTGGGTTGCTGTTTTATGCACTTGAAAAATATGAAAAGCCACTAAAATATTTACTCTATTCATATATATAATGTATATATAACATATATTTATCTTTGTGACTATGAGCAGGTATGTATGTAAATATATATACATACATATACATTTGAGAGATGATGCATATATCTTAGGTTTGAGCAATGAGAAGACTGTGGTGCTATATTGAAATGTGGCAGAGTGATGAAGAGGCAGTAAGAGTTTAGGGTTGTCTATATTAAATCTGAGTTTCCTTTGAAATAAACATATTTAGATATCAAGTGTGCAGTTGGAAATACAAGTAGGGCTCTCAAGTGGAGAGGCCAAGGATGGATATAAGCATCTGGGAGTCAACAGAATATAGATGTTATGTTAAGCCCTAAGACTAGAGGAAACAACTAATAGAAAAAGGCATGCACTGGGCAGATTTAGTGGTCAAATAGGAGAATAAGACCTGGCAAAATCAATTAGAAAGTAGCTGGTGAATCAGAAGAAAACCAGGTTATTGTCATTGTACTGAATATGGGAAAAGATAATGTTTCAAGAAAGAAGGAGAGGTTAAAACTTTAGGTTCTGCTGAGAAGTCAAGGAAGATATGGATAGATACATTACCATTGGGTTTATCATTGAGGTTACTGATGACATTTACACTTGTTCTGAGCACATACCCTGTTCCTGGCCTTGAGCATGTACATAATAAATGCTCATTAAATATTTTTAAAGAGGAAGGAAGCAAAGAAGTTGGAAGAAAGGGGGTTTAGAGGGAGGGAGGGAGGCCTTCAAGAAGGAGAAAAATTAGAAAGATAGCTAGATAAATGAGCCAAGTGATTCTATTTTATTCTTCCTGCCTAGACAAAAATTAACATTTGATTGTGTGAGATGCTGGTTAGAAAATGAAATCACAGGCAGCAGGAATAGGATCTAGATGCTCAGCTGCAGATTTGTGGGTTCCCAAGTTTGGGGCAGAGCTATACTTTACCTTTACGAACTATATAAACTATATATGATGGAATAGTTTTATACAGGCCTACTATAAATAGTCAAATGTCAAGAAAATAGTAGAAGTCTCCACCACTGTGAAGAGAAGTTATTTTATTCATTTATCTATTTTTACACAAAAATGTTTCTTGTCAGAAGGCCCAGCTTGCCTGCCTAGAGCCAATTTAACCATGGGACCTTTCTCATGCTTTGTCTTAAATTCTCTCTAGGAAAGTATTATTTGGGACTGGTTGTTTATTTTAAAGAAATTAATAAATGATGACTAAGCAGCTGCTTTAATGCTTAAGACATATTGCCTTCAAAATGCTAACTGGCACCTGGCTGTGGAAGAGCAAATAGTTCAGTGTCTCCACTTATACAGTTGCAATTTGGTCACTGTACTGTAAATCAAAAAGAGAGCTGACATCTGTCTGGTATATTAGTTGTTAAATCCTCATAATTCTTTAATATCATGTTTAAAATGTAGATGTTTCTTCAGCAAAAGTATCTATTATATCAGTCAGTTTGGACTAGTGGTTTGACCTTCCCCAACTCCTCCTAATGAATAGCTACCTTTATACCTGCAGATTGGATAAATAGAAAACCACAAAGAATATCCGGGCTAGTTTAACAAAATACCATAGACTGGGTAGCTTATAAACAACAGAAATTTAATTCTCACAATTCTAAAGGCTGGCAGGTCCAAGATCAAGTCATCAGTAAATTCTGTGCCTGATGCAGACTCTCTTTGAGCTTCATAGATGACTGTCCTCTTGCCGTGTCCTCACATTGCAGAAGAAACGAGAACTCTCTGGGGTTTCTTTTATAAAGGCACTAATGTCATTCGTTAGGACTCTGCTCTCAGGACATAATCACATCTCAATGGCCCCACCTCCTGATATCATTACACTAGGGGTTAGGATTTCAACATGTAAATTTTTGTGGGGAACAAAAACATTCAGTTCATTGCAACCAGCAACTCTGACTTCTTTTGGTGCAGTATTTTTTTAGTATATTGGGGAGGTAGTGAAATACTATGTGACTCTGCACAAGCTACTAACTTCTTCCTAGGAAAAAACAAAAACAAAAACAGATACACTCCAAATTTTACAATTTCGGAAAGTTTATCAACCCTTAAAGCCCATTTATGGACAGAGCAGCTCGGGAATTCTGAAGGTATGGGCAAAATAACCTGGCATCAGAATTACTATGGAGCTGAGGAAACTATTGAAAATGTGGCTGCCTTGGCCATACTACATCAAAATATCCATGTTCGTTAAAGGTTTAAAGAACTTATAACACTACAATTCTGCCTAGATTCCTGAACCCAAGATTCAGAGGCCTCAGTTAACAGCGACCTGTCTAAGTATTCCTGTTCTTATGTTCCACTTAATTTATTTCCCTTGTTTTTTGCTGTCCCCCTTTCTAGTCCCCTCTTCTCTCTCATCTCCATCACTACTCACCACCCCTTATACACACACCACATGGTTGCACACGCACATGTGCAGCACACACAGAACAAGAGTGGCTGCCTTAAGCCCTTGATCACAACTGCTTCAAGCTTTTGGTTCTCCACGGAGTATTAGGCACTGGTAAAGCAGTGAACTTTTCATCATCTTTTGAACCAATCTTCCTTCCTTCCTTCCTTCCTTCCTTACTTCCTTCCTTCCTTCCTGCCTTCCTTCCTTCCTTCCTTCCTTCCTTCCTTCCTTCCTTCCTTCCTTC
>NW_012117988.1:856282-959635 GCF_000951035.1 Colobus angolensis palliatus | reverse complement strand
TCCTTCCTTCCTGCCTTCCTTCCTTCCTTCCTTCCTTCCTTCCTTCCTTCCTTCCTTCCTTCTTTCCTTCCTTCCTTCTCTCCTTCCTTCCTTCCTTCTTTCCTTCCTTCCTTCCTTCCTAGTATGGGAGAAAAAGAAAGATCACTGCTCTGGCTATCTTTGCTTTCATTTCTGAGTGGTTTGGAAAGGTGTATAAAGCTAACCTCAGGAACTTTGTTCTGAATTTGCAGGATAGCCTGTACCTAAGACAAAAGTTGGCAAAGTTCCGAATTTTCAGGATAGCCTGTACCTAAGAAAAAAGTTTGCCTCAGAGTGAACTTTCTGGGATATATTCTCTAATAGCTGCCCAGATTATCGTCTTAATTGATGTAAACTTTTAGACTTGTCTTCTGTTTTTTCCTTCCCACATCTCTCTCCAATCTGAAGCAGTTTCTGAAGAGATGCTTTTCCCTTACAGGCAATCAAGGATGGATTATGTTCCCAAAATCAGTTTTAAAGTCCTTTGTTTTAAACTTGGAGCATATTGTGTCATGGTAATTACACATAATGATGATGTTGTCACAGCAGCCTATAAGACCTCTTTGACCCATCACAGTAGGAATAGCATTATTTATTAATTATGGGAATACAGAAGCAGGTGCCATAGATCTAGTGACCATTTCTGCATTTTCCTTGGCTTGTCACCATACTCCAAACATTGTCTGTAGAAAACATCAGAATGTCTAGGAAATCTCTGGCCCTATTTTTTACTGCCTCTTATATCCAAAAGGGTTAGAAAAAAAATTTATTGTCCCAATTTTTGGTGATAGAGAAGATAACTAATTTTTTTTCCTGAAGCAGAGCTTTTCCCAGGCAAAATTCCAGGAAAGATAGTCATCTCAGGTGTCTTCCCATACCCTCTGGCCCAGTCATCTCTGTAATTGCCATGCCTCAACTTTAGTAGGTGGTTGAAGAGAGGGTGGCCTTTAATAACTAGGAGCTTTTTATAAATGTGATCTTGACAAGTCAGGAGCTGCTGCATCTGAAAGAGGAAAACAATTTAGTTATTTTTTAAAGAAAATATGCTTATTTTATTTGTTATCATAAGCAATTATGTGGACTATGAGAGAAACAAGTAGTCCAAGGTAATGTTCATTCACTCAGAAGAAGCCCTGAGTAAATAAGTGGAAATTAGCTATGAGTTAGACTCATTTGAAAAGCCTGTCAGTTGTTTAGTCCACACAAAAGTTTTGAGTTCTAGACAGCAGAAGAAATGGTTTGGCCTAAAGAAGGGCCAAGTAGAAACATTTAGAGTCCAGAGCAAATAGCAGAGAAATATTAAAAAGGATTAATGAACCTATTCTAAAGAGCAACTAATTACAAGCTTGGATAGCTGAGACCAGGAGCTATGAAAATGTCTGAGGTGACGGGAACAAGGGAGAAAGATAAAGAAGCAAATCATAGTTTGGAATTAAAAGGCAATTACCTAGTTATTAGGGGCTCTGAGGCTTTAAAAAATTATATTCAAGTCATAGTATAATATTAAATCCTAGAAGTTTAGACCACAGAAAAGCCTTAGAGATCGTGTTATCATATGTATGTTAAGAAGTAACAATTACGCACTATAGTCTAAGTTAATAATTATGCACGTATTTGCCTAATACAAAAGATATACAACTCTGTCCTTCTCAAGTTTAAATGTTTATGTCTGTCCTAGACTTTTATCTTGAACTCACAGTCTGAAATAAGTATTGCAAACATAAAACCGCGGAAATTAATCTCTCCTCTCTACTGATTAATTTTTTCTTCCTGCAGCCTTCATCTTCATTGATGACAATTCTATCCATCCAATAGTGAAGCCCAAAACTTTGGAGTAATCTGTGAATCCTCTGTCTCTTTTTTTTTTTTTTTTTTAGTCACAGGCTTACTCTGTCGCTCAGGCTGGAGTACAGTGGCACCATCTCAGCTCACTACAACCTCCATCTCCTAGGCTCAACTGATTCTCCTGCCTCAGCCTCTCAAGTAGCTTTGATTACAGGCCCTTGCCACCATGCTCAGGTGATTTTTGTGTTTTAACACAGACAGGGTTTTGCCATGTTGGCCAGGCTGGTCTCGATTTCCTGACCTCAAGTGTTCTGCCTGCTTCAGCCTCCCAAAGTGCTGAGATTACATGTGTGAGCCACCATACCTGGCCTTAGTGAATCTTCTGTTGATCTTCTGTCAGGAAATCCTGATAACTCTATCTTTAAAATATACCCACATTTTCTTAACTTCCTTTAGTATGTCTATTCTGATTTCAGCCACCATCACTTATTTCCCAGAAGATTCCTATAGTCTCCTAACTGGGTCTGCCTGTGTCTACCGTCGATTCCTTTCAATCTGTCCCCATTACTGCAGTGAGAGGGGTCTTGTTCAAACATATGTGAGATTGTGTCACATTTTGTCACCAAACCCCTGATGATATCGAATCTCACTCCAAGTAAAAGACAAAGTAAATTCCCATGCCCTGTGAAGTTTGGTGGATTTGTCCCCAGTTATTTCTCTGACCTCATATGCTACTGCACTTCTCCTTGCCGATCTGTTCCAGCAGCCTGGTCCTTTTGCTGCTTGTCAAATATGCCAGGCCTGCTCCTACCTCAGGGCCTTCGCACCTGTTCTTTCCTCTGCCTGGAATTCTTTTATCTCCAGATGTCTATGTGACATTTCACTTTTATTGATTCTCTACTCATTGAAATCTTCACATTTTTTGATTCTTAACTTATCTAAATCTTTCTGGACTACACTTTATAAAATTCCAACTCCAGACCTCCCCCCTCTCTCCAACACTCCCTACTCACTTTCTTTGCTTTATTTTTCTCCATTATAAACGCTATTATATATTTTTGTATTTATTTTGTTAATTGTCTCATCTGTCTAGAATATAAGCTTTGTGAAAACAGAGATCTTTGCTCTTTTGTTCACTGCTGAATCCTCTGGCCCTAGAGCAGTACTTGGCTCGCTAAAGACCTTGTATAAGTATCTGCTGAATTAGGCACATTTCTCATTTATAATTGCTTTAACTTAAACAGACCCTGGGCCAATTGATCTACTTTTTGTACCTCGTAATATCATTGAATAGAATCAGCACCTCTTTAGGAATTTTCCTACGTGCGATATGAGCCTCTTCATTTAAAGAAATATCACAGTTTGTGTAGGAGTCTACCTCTCAACTTTTCCAATCCCCCTATAGGATGAGATTGATGTCAAAAGTCAAATTGTACCAAAAGGCAAGGACATGAACCTGGGTCAGTGTAGTATGACAGAACAAGGAACCAGAGAGTGAAAGGAGGTTTTGACCAGATAAAAGGAGAATGGAAGAAGATGGTTGGCTGAGGACATGTCCCAAATGATTGAGCGTCTCTCATAATAAGCCTCTTTTCTCTGGTTTTATCAGATCCACCTAGACAAGATCTTTTAGTGATGAAAACTTTATGCTTCCTAAAAGCAGAAGCCTTTTATCCTTTTTATATTTCAAAGTACAATCTTAGAAATGACTCCTGTAAGTCATTTGTCAGACTACAAGGCATGAAAGATGCAGATTTCTGACCATTCCCTAGAATAACTGGTTCAGAATGTCAGATATGTTTTTTTAAATTTTTCCGTATTATTCTCCTGGACTGTAAATCCCTAGGAGTATCTGTAGCCATCAAAATTTCAGATGTGAGCAAGAAAAAAAAATCTCTGAGGAGAAAGAAGTGTAGCTAAGAACTATATTTTTGCAGTCCTATTTCTACAATTGTGTTTCAGTTCTCTAAAGAATACAAATAGTGAAGAGTGGGAGCGAAGACTTTCTTGGACAAATGCATTTAGACAAAAATTGATTAAATAGAATTACTGTGAGGTTTCTCAGAGCCATTTATGACATGTACTGAGTGTGATACATGAAGGGCATAAATTAGGCCACATTTTCTAAAGTTTTTTTTTTTAACCATTTACCTGTTAATCATAGGTTATGATTATGCAAAATGAATATTCTAGGAAACACATTTGATTAATACTAACATAGTGTTATGGCATTTATAAGAGAGAATTTATTACAATAGTAAAATAACATAAGGATGCTTCAAACATCTTGCATTATGTATAATTGAAAAAATTAAAATTGATGTGACAAGACATTATTGCTGGCCCTCTGATGTCTGCACACTGCTGAACTATGATTGAATGTGTTAGCACTACCAAGTTTATTTACTTTTGAAATGAGGTCCAAAGAGGGCAATGCTTAAACCAAAGTAATAATGTTCAAAAGACACTATTTTGGGGAAGCTGGTACCAGAAATATGTGCAATTTCAGTGTAGCTGGACCTTTCTGGCATTTCTCAAAGCAATCACCTACTTCACCTACCCATAAATCCAGCTCTGTTTCTTGTCGCTGTGAAGTTTTGGAAAAAGGATTTTTTTCGTTTTGTTTTGATGTGTTTTGTTTTAATTTCCCCTCTCTTTCAACAACCACCATATCATTAGTATGCTCTCCAGAGAATGAAGAATTTGTACATGAATATTTGGCTCCTGGGTCAGACAAAGCAGCAGATGTTTTCTTGTACCATGTGTAGGGGTGCAGTTATTTTAGGCCTTTTCCAATTTGCTTTTTTACTGAAAGTTTTATGTTAAAGTGCGTTGTTGTTTATTTTCTCCTTTTAGAATAAATGTCTGTATACTTCCTGAATTATGTCTCCAGCCTGTCTCTGTCTTTTTCTGTCTCAGTCTATCAGACTCAGAGTCAGTCTCTCTTACTCATTAATTCTTTCTCTCTCTTTCCCCCCATCTCTCTCTCTCCCCCCAACCCCCCTGGCCCACCCTTACCCTCCTTCCTCCCCTTTTACATCTTTCTTTTTCTCCGTCTCTCCTTTCCTCCTTTATATAGATTAACCATACTGTCCAGCAGGATTTTTTTAAACTGAACCTTAAGAAGTTCAGTTTCAAAGGTAAAATTAAGGCACAGTGCAGCCTTAGACAAAACAATATAGTGGTAGAAAAGGTAGCAGAAAAATATGGGCTTTAATGGTAGACCAGATGGTGCCTCATAGTATCACTTGTTGGCTGCATTACCTCTAGCAAGGTACTTAAGAGAATGGGTACCACTTCTTTATTTTCAAAATAAACAAAAAAGGGTAGTAGCTAACTTGTGGAAGTATACAAAAGAAGTATACAGCATTTATGAACATTGTTGGACTTTTATTTCCAGCTACCTCCCCTTTTCCCATTAAGACCTCCCCTTATATTTTACCCTCCTGTGTTCCTTAGAACTTTCCCATACAGGTTCTAGAGAGCATTTCATGGCATTCCTTGTTGATCTTTTTCTTTAATCCAGCAACAAGATGGTCAATAATTTTCCTCCAATGAACCAATTGCAGAAGATTAGTAATGGTTGCCTAGAGAGCTTGTTGAGAAGGGCTGTGAGGCCCAGGTAGGGCTTTGAGAATACAAGCCTCATGATTGATTGGTAATGTCTATCATTTGCATGAGAAGGAGGTTGCAACATACGAATTTTTCAATCTTAGTCCAAACCTATTTCTTCTCTTTAGTTTCTAAACCAAATTTTACCATGCTGACCTTGTCTTCTTGGGCTTCAGCTGTGGCCTTCTAAAATAGCATATTTTTACACAAGCTCATGCCTACAAATGTCTTGATTTGGGCTGATGGTAACCTGCATAATTCCTTTCAGAGACACTTACATGTATACCGGCTAGATCTAAATATAAGGGTGGAATTTCATGCAATGTCCTTGCAACAGTTTTCTATAGTCACTTTGTATAACTCTCACATGACCTGCTGTGAGGTCATGCCACTACTTAACTCTGCCATTGTGTTGTTAAAGCAATAATAGACGATAAGTAAATGAATGAGTGAGGCTGTGTTCTAATAAAACTTTATTTACAAAAAAATGCAATGAACTAGATCTCATTCACACATGATAGTTTTATGACCCCTGCATAAAAACTACATTTCTTTTTTTAAAAAAATTAATCTCCAGAATACATGTGCAGAATGTGCAGGTATGTTACATAGGTATGCATGTATCATGGTGGTTTGCTGCACCTATTAACCTGACCTCTAAGTTCCCTCCCCTCTTCCCCCAACCCCTCAATAGGCCCTGGTGTGTGTTGTTCACCTCCCTGTATCCATGTGTTCTCATTGTTCAGCTCCCACTTACAAGTGAGAACATACGGTGTTTGGTTTTCTGTTCCTGTGTTAGGTTGATGAGTATGACAGCTTCCAGCTTCATCCATGTCCCTGCAAAGGACATGATCTCATTCCTTTTTATGGCTGGACAGTATTCTGTGGTGTATATGTACATTTTCTTTATCCAGTCTATCATTGATGGACATTTGGGAGGCTTCCATGTCTTTGCTATTGTAAATAGTGCTGTGATAAACATATGAATGCATGTGTCTTTATAGCAGAATGATTTATATTCCTTTGGGTATATACTCTGTAATGGGATTGCTGAGTCAAATGGTATTTCTGGTCCTAGATCCTTGAGGAATCGCTACACTGTCTTCTGCAATGGTTGAACTAATTTACACTCCCACCAACAGTGTAAAAGTGTTCATATTTCTTCACAGCCTTGCCAGCATCTGTTGTTTCCTGACTTTTTAATAATCACCATTCTGACTGGCCTGAGATGGTATCTCATTGTGGTTTTGATTCACATTTCTGTAATGATCAGCGATGTTGAGCTTTTTTTCACTTTTTTTGGCCATATAAATGTCTTCTTTTGAGAAGTATCTGTTCTTATCCTTTGTCCACTTTTTGTTGGAGTTTTTTTCTTGTAAATTTGTTTCAATTCCTTGTAAATTCTGGATATTAGACCTTTGTCAGATGGGTAGATTGCAAAAATATTCTCCCATTCTTTAGATTGCCTGTTCACTATGATGATAGTTTCTTTTGCTATGCAGAAGCTTTTTATTTTAATTAGATCCCATTTATCAATTTTGGCTTGTGTTGCCATTGCTTTTGGCATTTGCATCATGAAGTGTTTGCCCATGCCTATGTCCCGAATGGTATTGCCTAGGTTTTCTTCTAGGGTTTTTATGGTTTTGGGTTTTACATTTAAGTCTTTCATCCATCTTGAGTTAATTTTTGTATAAACTGTAAGGAAGGAGTTCAGTTTCAGTTTTCTGCATATGGCTAGTCAGTTTTCCCAGCACCATTTATTGAACAGGAGATCCTTACTGCATTGCTTGTTTTTGCCAGGTTTGTTGAAGATCAGATGGTTGTCGATGTGTGGTGTTATTTCTGAGGTCTCTGTTCTGTTCCATTGTATCCATATGTCTGTTTTTGTACCAGTACCATGCTGTTTTGGTTACTGTAGCCTTGTAGTATAGTTTGAAGTCAGGTAGCATGATGCCTCCAGCTTTGTTCTCTTTGTTTAGGGTTGTTTTGGCTATACAAGGTCTACTTTGATTCCGTATGAAATTTAAAGTAGTTTGTTTCTAATTCTGTGAAGAATGTCACTGGTAGTTTAATGGAAATACCATTGAATATATAAATTACTTTAGGCAGTATGGCTATTTTCATGATGTTGATTCTTCTTATCTATGAGGATAGAAGGACCTCTTCAAGGAGAACTACAAACCACTGCTTAAGGAAATAAGAGAGGACACAAACAAATGTAAAAACTATATTTCTCTGCACACTAACTCACAAGTGATGCTAGAGGCTGGGACACAAGGGAATGAACCCTGCTGCTGACACTGTCAGAGAAATCTAAACAGACTTTCAATGAGCTGTAAGCAGGGTCTTTGCTGTCAATTTGAAAACATTTCATTAGGCTTCACAAAATTGACTATACCAGTGGTTCTCAAACTTGAACATGCATCCTAATCATTGGAAGGGCTTATTAACACACTATTGCTGGCCCTACCACTGGCATGTCTAATTCACTATACCTAGAATGGGACCTGAGAATTTGCATGTCTAACAAGCTTCCAGGGGATGTGAATGCTGCTGGCTGAGAGATCACACTTTGAGATCCACTGGCCTGAGCCCTTGCCTAGAAAATGCGAGATGATAATGAGGCAACATTATTCAAGCAACAATGAAATTGGTTAATCCTCCAAACATTGTTCATAGAAAACTTTTTACACAATATTTCTACTCAGTCAACGAATACATCCCTCCTCTTGGCAATGTAGGTGCCTACTGGAAGCAGCCCAGTAAGCATAATCTAAAATCAATGGATATGCTGGTTGGTGGTAAGAGCTGTAGACTAGTAGGCTTCCTGTACTTGCTGTCTCCCTTCAGCCCTATTCATCTCTTTTGGCCAGCTGTAACAACATACCCTGGCAACTAGAGTGACGCTTTACGGAAATGGGTTTTTACCTAAACCTAATAAAAATCAAACAGTACATTTTATCACGTTGATGCAACCTCAATTCTTATCATATGGTTTTGTTTCGGTGAAAGTATGTAGGAGGCTACATTGGCATATGGATATCAATTTGACTATGTGAACTAGAGTAATGAACAATCTATTGTTTTTCCCTCTTTTAGGCAAACGCTGCACGTTTCTTTCTCTGTGTGTGTGGGGGGTCTATATGTAAATGTTTGATGTATGTGACACTCTTGGGGTTCTCTTACTTGGGAGAGGACATTTTTTAAAATGATATTTATGGGATAAACTGGCAACCTTTCTTCTCCTTCCCAAACTCCTGTTCTACTCGCTGGCTAATGCCTCAGCTCTATCTTTTGAACTATATTGTTTTATCTGGAAAAGCTGGTCTTTAAGCTGTTAGCAGTCATTCATCCCTGAGTGAGGATAAAGTGAAGATGAAACTGGATAGAAAATATGAGGATAGAGAATGAAGCAAGACAAAGACAACAGAATTGGGAGAAGCAGCAAAGGAACTTGCCTCACTCTGCCTCTTGCCAAATAATGACGCTAGTGATCAGTATGTCAATGCAAAGCAGAAGGTAGAATTTGTAAATGTCTTTCACGCACGTGTAGCTTTCACTTATAAAACAGACACATGGAAATTTCTCTTAAAATCCACAAGATAGAAAACTTTACATGAGACAATACAACAAATGCTCGAGCAAAGTACTGCTGAGTTTACCGAGGACCTTCCTTATCTCTTGAAGATACCCCTGGCCACATAGCCATGGAAAAGAAGTTTACCTGAGGAAGGTAGCACATAGCATGGAGGCAGCCCAGTGGTGACAGATAAAGCAGATGGCTTTGCTTTCCTGCTATGGTTTATAGAAAAGCTATCTGGTTTTATTTCCCTAATCCACCTGGAAGCACAAAAGACTACTCCTTGCCCCAGGTCATATATTGAGTGGCAGATTAATTACAGACAGGACAGAAAATATAGATATGAAGGCTAAATGTCATTATAGACTTTTGAGGCAGTGGTTACCTAAATTGTGCTTATAGTCCACATTCAAAGAAGAAAACAGATAATTCACTTCAAAGGTTTATTTGAAGAATTATTTGACTCTTTTGTTTTTCTAATTTAACATACCAGAGTTTTAGCTGCACAAGCCTGCTTAACAGGCACTCAGAAACTGAAGTTTTCCTTCCGTGAGGAAAAAAGTGAGAAAGAGAAAATGAAATGAGTAACATGTTGCAAATCTAGAATTTCGCCTGTTTTTGTAAATGATTATTTAAGGGAAAATACTGTACACACACACACACACACACATATATATAATTAAAGAAATACTATATATGGTATATATACCATACTGTATATAGTATATATGTATAGTATTAAAGAAAATGAGTTAAAACTAAATGCTTCCACACAAATTGGATCAGCTCTTAGAGATGCTATTGGCTATGCTGTAAATCTTTTGAAGTATCAAGTTTCCAATAAAATACAGGAGAAACTTTAAATAAAGTGAAACTAGCAGATGCCAAGTCCATGTATTAAAAAAAGTTTAACACTTGCTCCATGCTGCTGTTAAATTCATTTTTGTACATTTTATTGGGTCTGCAAAAACTATATTATCCTTTGAGTCTCAATTTGTCTCCCTTCAAGTCTATTTGGCTGATATTAGAGGTGAAACCTGATATAACCCAATGGAGCATAGATTCAGAAAAATTGAAAATGGAGTGCGTATCGTTTCCAACTTAGAAATAAGCTAATAGAAGTTATTTTGCTGCACTGGACTATTCACTTGTCTTCCCTTTCCCGATGGAAAGTTTCATGGATTGGAAATCTTCCAGCTGCCAATAATAATATTCACGATATGCATTTGACTAGAATCAATTATATTGTATTCCCCAGAATAAAAACATGAGAATTCAGCTATGAATATAGCACATTTATGGAAGAAAACGCACAGTCTAAAGAAATCGTAACTTTCAGTGTCAACTTTAACTTCTGAAGATGGAGAACAAAATGTTCCGTGAACACTGAGAAGATAATTTCCTGTTATCACCAAAGCTTTGTTCCTGTTCCTTCTGTGGT
This sequence comes from Colobus angolensis palliatus, assembly GCF_000951035.1. NCBI lineage: Eukaryota > Metazoa > Chordata > Mammalia > Primates > Cercopithecidae > Colobus > Colobus angolensis. The sequence continues at coordinate 949,199 of NW_012117988.1, read as the reverse complement.
TATCAAATCTTATTTTTGTAATGAATATTAATGCTTATAGCACTCTAAAACCAAAACTCCTCTGGTGTCTAAATTAACTGACTTTTTTTTTTTTAACCATATTTAGCACTTAGAAAGTTTCTGCAGAACCATCTATTGCCATGTTGATGTATATTTTGAATGTATATTTAATTCATATAAGGCATTTCATGTTCCAAGTTTACTGAGATTGTAAACCTACAGTTTCAAGTTTCTTCTTACTATATGTGAGAGCTCAGACATTTTAATATAATGTATACACTACCTTCTCTAAGTCGCAATTTAAATTTTATCACAACACTGTGGGAGCTGCGGGTATCTGTAGCTTGATTTCACCCCATGGTTTATGCCCTGAAGTGTCAGGCAGATAGACAATGTTTTGCCAGTTAGTTTCAGCCTGTTAAAACTCAGGGGCAAGGCAGAGATAAAGTGATGGAAGGCCGAAAGTAGGCTTCATAGCTCCTAGGACTTTAGCATCTGTGCAGAGGGCAGTAAAAGAAAGACACATCTCTATTTGCATAGATTCATGTATGACTTCAAAATACTTGGTGGACATTGGAAGATCTAAAACAAATGCCCTTGTTAAAAAAAAAGAATGAAAAAGTAAAGAGTATTTGATAGGCTGTAGAATAAATTTCAGCAGTGTCACTTTTAACAGGTAATAGTGCATGAATGAGACCTCTAAATCATCCACTATTTGGGTCAGAGTTTCCTTATCTATAAAATGGGGATGATACTGAAATTTATTTCATGGAATTTTTGTTAAGAATGAGATGAAATGGCCAGCAAGATTCCTGGTCTCTGGAGTTCTGAATCCATTCCTTTTTCTTTCTTTCTTTCTTTTAATTTATTTATCAATTGCTCCTTTTTATATTTCCACCATAGCAATCATAACAGTATTTGTTGGGACATTTAATGTGTCAAGCACTATGCCAAGCTTTACATTCCTTATCACATGTAATAGACAAACTAACCCTATGGGGTAGGTATTTCTTTTATTCTCATTTAACTGGGGAACATAATGAGGATCAGAGAGGTTCATGCAGTTTAGTGGTGAATTGCAGATTTGAACATGTATCTATGAACTCAGAAGTTTCTAACGCATTTGTACCATATGACCTTCAGAAATCAGAAGGCATAAATTCGGATTTCCCTCGGGGTTTTGGAAAATGGCTGGGCTGCGAAGAGAAGAATCTTTCAGAACTTTGGCCAGTTCCAAATGAGACCCTTTTTTGTAAGCCCCATTGGACAAGCTAGTTATATCTAAGGCTTTCTAGCATATTTCTATTCATACGTTTACTCAAAGAAGCCATCCTTTACAATAGCCATCTATGATTTTATCCAAATGTACAGCATAGTGGGAAAATCCTATCAGAGGATAACAGAAGAGATCCTTCATGTTAAAATAAGAAATGTTAATTCTGTAGATGCATCCACATCTTTCTATAATAACATTTGCATGCATACACTCCCTAAATTTTCAGGGATTCCTAAGACTTGGTAAATGCTATCACAATCAAATTAGAGTCTGGGAAGCTTGACAAATGGGGAAGTATTATTGTGTTAATTTTTAACTACGATGACATCAAAGCCATATCTTAAGTCATGTTTGTATAGGAAGTTGTCAGGAAAGATTGAAAATATGATTCTTGAGTTTTAAATGATTGAGTAGCAGTATGAGACACAGGCTGCTGATGCCAAGTTAAGCACACCACACGTGCTTACATTTTCTGTAATGGCAAAAAGAGCTGAGGGCAATTGTTTACATCAAGCCATCAATAAAAAAGTATTTATGATGAGTCTTTGGTGTGCTGAACAGATCCTAAGTATTCTTGAGTTTTAATTTCCTTATCTACAATATAGAAATAATAAAAATATCTGCTTCATTGGCTTGTTGTAAAGATTAAGTGAAAGAATATATGTGAAAGCATTTTGTACACTCTGAAGTGTTATATAAATGTCAGATATTGTATTAAATTCAGATCATTAATCTTTATTGAGCATAATCTACTTCTTGATAATGGGAATCCAAACACTGGAATGTAGGTTATTTTACCCCCAAAGATATAACTATCTAATGGAGAAAATATGTATCTTATCTAAACAATTAAAATTCACATGAAAACTGCTACTATAGATGTATAGACAAAGTACCATGGTGCTATAGAAATAAGGGCTGCATTTAATCCAGGGCAAAATTTGTCAGAGAAGTTTCAGATGGGAATGATATATTGAACTAGCTCTGAAAGCTGATATGGGAGTTTTTCAGGAAGAAAAGATTCTAGGTAAAAAACATCGTACATGGAAGGGATTTTGTGAGCATCAATATAAAAGCATAACCGAGTAGCCTCCTGTGACTGGGCTGTGGAAGGTGCCTGAAGAAATAGTAGAGCTTACAAGTAGGTTTGAAGGCTGTATGTGAATAATTTTGAGCAGAATACTTAAGAGTTTTATCCTAAATACTATGGAAAGCCATGAAAATATTTTCAGCAGGGAGCAACACAGATTTTATTAGATAAGAGTGAAGGTGATAATCATTCCTACCTTCAGGTGTTTATCTTCTGAGGCGGTCATATCAGTATATACAAAAGCATGTTTCCTCCTTGACCTTCACCATCAGGACAAGAATTGAGGCCAAGATCAGAGAAGGAGTGTCATCCTGAGTTGTCTTGAGTTATTGGAGCTCATACAGTTGATACATAAATCAAACATCTAAGACTGCTAGAGAGATTCTAGAATCAACATTGTAATAAGAGTGAACAGAACTTGCAACCTACCTTATCTAACAGAGCAGGTAACACTAACTCAGTATTTTCCCTAATGACTCACCACATGTGTTGCAAAAGCATATCCCTGGATAGGGTCCCAGTGAGACTGTTCCCGGGCAAAGGATCATACCTCATAGTCATTATATTCTGGAATAGAGTTCTCAATATTGGCGTGTAATCTATATTACATGAATAATAACAAAATCACTATAATAGTGAGAAATCACTCCTGAAGTTGGCATTGTTTCATTGAGGATGTTGTATTCGATTGTCTGAATCACAAAGAGGTAAAACTACAGTTCTGAGAACCCCCCTCCCCTATGGCTTCATGCCAGTGTCTGCCAATGAGAGGAAGTTGTGAGAGCTTTGGAAGGAGAAAAAGAAAGAGGGGCTGGTCTTCTCTGGAGAGAGCTGCGGTCAGACACATGGACAAGTGTAGAATTCAAAATGCCTTCCTGGAAAGCATCTTGAAGATCACCTGCATTTGGCTGAGAAAGTTTGTGACAATCTCCAGAGGTTGTCGTGGTTCACAGTGGCTTCAGGTGAGCTACTGAACAAGCTTGGTTGTTGCAGGCTGGTATCTGGGGCGGCAGTTTTCCACAACTTTACTTTCTTGGCCCTTCTAATGATTGTGTAAGCTTCCAGTTCCTATGCTAACAACTGCTATACATGAAATGAAGAGAGTAGATTAAATTCTTCTTACTAAACACTAAATCTGCCTGATGCTGGTATGGGCAGGCAGTTACCCTTATACAAAACTTGGCCAGTAGAATGAAGCCTGCTAATAAGTCTCCTCTCTCTCTCTCTCTCTCTCTCAGACACAAATTCTCTTTCTCTCTCTGCCTCCCCTAAGAAATCTGACTTTTAGGAATTCATCTGAAAGATACATGTTTCATAAACATTTATTGAGTACCTTTCATGGAGCAGACACTGGATTTGATGTATAATATATATATGGTTCTGACTCTCACAGAGCTTTCAGTCTACTGGGAGATATAAAACAGCGTTCATGCATTCACCATACAGTGTGATGTATATCACAATGGTAGTACAGGGTACAATGAGAGAGCCAAAGAAAAGTGTGCAAAATATAGACCTCAATCAAAGTCATCTCCCTATATGAGGTTATGTTTAAACTGAAATGTGATGGTTAGGCAAGAATTAGTTAGAAGTGCATATGCTTATGTGAAATATGTGTGTGTGTTTGTGTATCTGTATGTCTGTTTGTGTGAGACAGAGGGAGAAAGAGGGAGAGACTTAAGAAGAGTAAGGGTAAAATGAAGAGAGAGGAGGAAGGCAGAGCATGTACAAAGACTCATGAGCAAGTGGCATTTTGTAAACTGAAAGTAAGTAATTTTACATAGCAGTGTCTGACCCATTATGCTTTGATTCCATAGCTTGCTTCTCAATCTTCAAGAAGAGAACATTTCTTTTATTGAACCTTTACAATTAATGCAGAAATAGAAGCTTATAATTCTGAGTGGATTCTCATTTTAGAAATGTCGCAGCTCATACTGAGCAGCTGTCACCCACACTAAGCCAAATCCTCTGCTGAGAAGTCTTTGGAATAGCTTAATAGAAACATGGTGCATGCATTTTTCCATTGTTCTGTTCTGCAAAAAGCTTAGTGAATCTACATTGATATCATAGAAAATATTTATTTTACAGTCCTTTATTTATAGTGAAAAGACCTCAACTTTATATAGCATAGGTTTTTTCAGTTTGGATATAATCTTACTGAGCTTGGTGGACTATAAAGAAAACAATTTTTAAGCAGAGATTGCAATAACCAGCTCTGCCTAATATTGTGTCCAATTGAGGTTTTCTGACTTTAAATGATTAATTTATACCCCCTAAAAGACACAGGAAAATACCAGTGGCTAAATAAGATAAAACCTAACAGGCACAGTACATATCAGACTCTTAATATTTACATGCTATGCTAAAGGCATTAATGAAAAATCATTTCCGCACTAATTATACATGCAGTGAAACAAACATTCTTATGACCATTCCATTCTTGGTCACGAAGACAGTGTGGCAGAGCACTTGTAATGCATAGCATTCCTAAATCGGGACTGATGGCTCATGCCTCTTAAAAGAGAGTATTTGTCAAAAGTTCAAATGACAATTATCCTATCCCCATTGTGACACTTCTCCCATGGAGATTTACTTTCTCCTTTTCCTGGTGGTAGATGAGTTGCTCATTTTATGGTCTATTAGTCTCTATATATAATTCAAAAAATTGGTCCTATCCCTTAAATATTCAATAATAAGAAGAATTTTATTCTTTGAATTTTTTCCTCCTGTTATATCTCACCTTCCAATTTTCCATCCCCCTAGAGTTCAGCTATCCATCTCACAGTATCAAGTCCTTCAGTATAAAAGAGAAAACAGCAGATATAAATACCATTTTAAAGAGAGTGAGCTGCCAGGTCTTTTGGAATAGAAGATGAAGAATATGAGGAAAATGAAGCAAAAATTTATGCAGGGTATTACTGGATGCTCAATTGTTGTTGTTTAGTGTAATACACTGATAAACTTTAGTATATCCGAAAGCAGCTCATTTGTATGTATATATATATATGTGTGTTTGTGTGTGTGTGTGTGTGTATAAACAGACCTTGAAATCTTTAAGCTGTCTTTAAAACTACAATCAGTGAGAGTATTTTGAAGGCAAAAACTGCCTCTGCTGAATTGGAGCCTTCGGATTACACAATTTTAAGACAGTTATGCACCTAGGAGCTGAATCTAATAGGCACAGTCAAAGAGAATAGTTTCAACAAGTTTGTAATTACATATACTGGACTCCAGGAGGTTGGCATCCCATTACTCCAGTCCATCAATGATGAAGAGATAAGAGTTGTGCATGTATATAAGCAATAGACCATAGGCAAAAGCAGTATTTCAAAGCATTCTTTCCCTCAACATTCATTATAGAAGCAAGAGAGTCTATCAAAGACAAAAAATGAGAAGAGAACTAGAAGAAAGAGCTTCGAGAAAAAAAAAAAAATTGAGAAAATTTTACTTAAGGACAATGCACTGAAGCAAGACCACACAGGCTTAGCTTTGTGAACTCCTGAAACTCCTTTCTCCATCCTTCCCTGAAAGTTTCCCTCCAAAGCTATTTCTTCATGTGCAACTTTATGGATTTGATTGTAGATTTATTATTCAGGAATTAATGTGTTTTTAATCACAAAAATATCCAAAATTTAAGTCAAGATTACCCTAGTTTTGAGATGTTTAAAATGACGATAATGATATTTTCTTCTGTGTAGGGTTCTTACATGGATTCAGTGAGATAATGTATGGAAAGTGTTCTAGTTTAGTGCCTGGTGAATCCTTAATTATGTCATCTATGGCAGTAGCCACAGCAGTAAAGTGGTAGGAGATGCTGTTTTTATTGAGTTTCAGCTGGGATCCAGAGGCCCACATTTTGGCCACAATAAAAGATTTAGATATTGGAATTTTGGTGAAAAAAAGATACATTGTTTGGTAGCAAAAGTCCCAATACATATTTATATAATATGTAAATCCCATGGTGCTAGATTTGGGGACTTCTGTCCATGCCCTTAAAGGTGCATAGTTTTTTTTAGTGTTCTTGAGAGCTTCCCAAGCCCTCTACGAGGCTGACAACTTCTCTCCACAATTTGATGGGGTTTTAGTATTCATGAAGGACCTTGTGGAAGTGGCCCTTTCAGGTACAGCTCCAGCCTGATCAAGAATTGTTGTAATTAAAACGGTTCTGGTTGCCAAGACAAGGACATTAAAGCTAATTTTACTAATGAATAGATTGTAAATGAAAGGTACCCAAATACTCTGCTTCCCTCTGCAAGTTTGTTCCATGTCCTTCCCTGCAGACTGGGTTTTTCAGTTTCTTCATATTCTCTACACCCACCTGGCCATCCAATTTCATGCTGCAATTGGTTTTCATTTATTGTGGTAGAGATTATGGTCATGCTGCTATAATAACATTCAACTAATTGTCCCACAGCTACCACCAGCACCTCAAGAACCAAATACCAAATTTTTGGAAAACAAAGATGGTTGGCCCAACTTAGATTGAATATCTACCCACTTATCTAGAAGGTAGTTTTGGGATGGGAATGATGGTGCCCATAACCATCTGTGATAGGCAGAATAATGGCCCAACAAAGTTGTCCATATCCTAATCCTTAGAACCTCTAAATATGTTAGTATATGTAACCAAGGGACTTTGCAGATGTCATTAAGATAAGATTGAGATGGAAAGATTATCCTGGATTATCTGGGTTTGCCCCCAGGGTGTTAGTAAAGGGAAGAGAGAGGCAGATCAGAGAAGGAGATGCAATGATTAAAGCAGAGTTTGGAGTGGTGCTGGGCCCTGAGCCATGGAATACAGGAAGCCTCTTGAAGTTGGATTCTCCCCTGTGGCCTCAAGAAGGAATGCAGCCCTGAGACCCATTTTAGACTTTTGACCTCCACAGCTATAATAAATTTGTGCTGTTTTAAGCCGTTAAATATGTAAAACTTTGTTACCACAGCAATAGGAAACCGATACACCATTGATTCCAGAAGTAGAGGCAGTTTCCAAAGGACATTGCAGCCAGCCACCACCCTTATAATCTCAAGACCTCAGAGAAATCAGAAGTAGCTTCTCAAAATTTAGGGACTTCTTACTTTAAATTTTCTAGCTGTTTTCCTGCCACTGAAATAGCCTGAATGAATAGCCACTAGATTCCTCTTACATGTCAGTGGAAGCTGTTTCTATTTTTTATGGATAATAGTAACTACCTTGTGAACTTTTTGTATTAAATAATATATTTACATAAAGCTACTTGGAACAATGTCATGTAATATCTGTACATTATATTCATCTAACCTTCTTTCCATGCCTCAGAATATATCAAACCCTCTCCTAGCTCACATATTTATTTATTCAAACATTCATTCAGGTATGTGTATTCAATACCAGGTATGGTCCTGGCACTGTTCCAAGTGATAGAAACTTAGTAGTGAATACAACAGAGTTATTCTTGCCTCCTTGGAACTTCCATTGTTGTGGGGATCAGGCAGATAAAAACAAAAGCAACAGTGATAATTTTAAAAATATAGATGAAATAGGGGGTGCTGGTGGGTAAAAAGGGTTGTAACTTTAAATACCATGACTAGAGAAGGCCTCATTGGAAAGATGACATTCAAACAGAACATGTGAAAGAGCTAGATTGCAGATATCTGGGAAGGAAACAATCCAGACAGGGAAAATTCCAAGTGCAAAGTTTAAGCTAATCTTTCTCTCATCTAGGAAATAAATAAAACAGCTTATTCTTTACCACACTATCTGTTCCAACTACCTTTCCATTTCTCATTTCTGGCTCCCATGCTGTATGTTTTCTATGCTCTTGATTATGCACTATATTTATTTGTTTATTTGCCTCTCATATGTCCACTCAATAAATGTTAAGCTCCATGAAGATACTGATTTTGTCCATTTTATTCACTATGTAACATCAGAACCTAGAACAGTGTCTGGGCACATAGTAGGCACTTGATAAATATTTGTTGAATGGATATATTAGTGAATGTTTTTAAAGAATAAAGTTAGACTTCCTATACTTATTGATAGGTTATTACTGAATATATTTTCTTCTGGTTTTGCTTTCGTAAAGTATTGATTTCTAAAAGCCTTATTCTTATTCTGATTGGAAATTCTGGACTACTATACTTTAAATACAGTGAGAATGAATATGTCCTATAAAAATTTTTTACCTACTTTCCTCAGTTCTACTCATTTTAAAGAATATTTCAATTTTAGCATAAAACTAACTCAGTGTATGAATAATGGTTTGAGTTTGATCACGTGTGTTTGTTCTGCATGCTGCTGCCTCAACTATGTGGGAGAGTGAATTGAGTTGTTAAAGCACACAAATTAAAAATTAAAATAATAAAAGTTTCCACATTTTTAAAAAATTTCTACAAAATATTTAGTCCATATATTAATCAGAACATTGTTTTTAGTAGTTTTATCGTGTGTGTGTGCGTATCAAAAGCTTGAAAGAGTTGAATTCATGGGTGCAGATGTTTGTCTCATTTGTAAATAAGATATATCAAGCAGTTAACATAGTACCTGGCACAGACCAGCTGTTCAGTAAGTGCTTGTTATTCATTCATTCATTCATTGACTTACTGAAAGATGTATGAAGGAATGCTGGGTGGCAAAGCCACACACAGTCATTCCAGTGCCTTTTGTGAACACAACTCCCACTGTGTGAAAATGGAGATGACAGCTTCATTTATTAGCTATTTTTATTGTCCCAATTGTAATACATGCATGTTACAAAGACTCTAATACAATGTGGGTTCCACAGATCTTTAGGCCTCGGCATCAGCCATTCATATAATCATTTGTATGTACCTTTAGAGCAATATATGTCATATGTCTGTCCTATACACATGGCTGTGCACATACGTTACTTGCCCATTTTGAAAACTAATTTATAGTCATTTAGAACCAAGTACATGCCTTTGAAAAGCAGGCTATTAACAATGTAAATTAAGAATAAATGAAACAATAACACCTGTTATAAAAAGTTCTTTAGCTACTTAACAAACACATGAGGTTGGAACTCTTAAATTTAGCAAATTTGACTCTAGAGATTGGAGGGCAAAGGAAACAATTTTTTCTAGTTTCTAGATTATTTTTCCTGAAGAAGCCTTCCTGTTGCTATTTTCATACTACCCCAGATGTGCAGAGCCCTACAGTAGGCATCAGGACTTCATGATTTTTGAAATAAGACATAATTCCTGCTCCAGTTATTACAAGTAAAATAAAATAGAAACCATGGCTTCATCAAAACCTGTATTGGCTAATGGACCTAAAATATCCAGGAGTAGATCTGGCTTTAGGCTCAGGAGGAGTCAGGGCACAAATGATGTTATCACCACACTCCCTGCTTAATCCCACTGCACACCAAGTTCTCCTTCAGGTAGCAAGAAGGGGAGTTTTCTCCCAGAAATACAAGCATAAGTTTGAGAGAATCAAGTCACTGTGGCCAGAGAAATTGTCTTTTCAGGGATGAAGTGATATGAACATGACCTCTCAGGGAAAAATTGGGAATGGTTACCAAAAAAGGGCTGAGGCGATACTGGCTGGCAAAACCTCATCTCCTCACTTCTATGAAGAAGCCTCCCCAATGTGTGGGGAAGGAGATGACCACTGTGCCCATCGAATTGTTTGCAAATCTGGCTTTCTGTTAGAATCATCTGGTGGGCTCTTTTATCTATAGGATGCCAATTTGAGCAACTTCTGCTTCAGCCATAATGCAGTAACTTAGAACAAGAATTATTATCCTACCATAATCAACTAGAAAACTGGACAAAAATAGAAAACAACTGCTTTAAAAATTAGACAATAGGTGGGGTGCAGTGGCTCACGCCTGTAATCCCAATACTTTGGGAGGCTGAAGGGGGCATATCACTTGAGAACAGGAGTTCCAGACCAGCCTGGACAACATGGCAAAACTCCGCCTCTACTAAAAATACAAAAAAAAGTTAGCCGGACGTGGTGGCACATGCTTGTAATCACAGCTACTCAAGAGGCTCAGGCATGAGAATTGCTCGAATCCTGGAGGTGAAGGTTGCAGTGATCCGAGATCGCGCCACTGCAGTCCAGCCGGGGCAACAGAGGGAAACTCTGTCTCAAAAGCAAACAAACAAAAATATTAGACAGCAGAGAAACACTGGGCTCTCTTAGTAAAGGGAAATGAGCAAGGTAAGCCCAAGGATCACAGAATTTATGCCTAAAGGCACTTCACTGGTCATGGCGCAGATATGGGGATCCCTAACAGAGCATGGCAATCTTAAGAAGTTGAGTAGAAGCAGATTTTCAGCGTTCTGAAGTTGCTGGAATTTGCAGGATAAGAAAGCTGGAGGGAAAGAAGGGGGGGGTATATTAATTAAGTAAAAGCTCCAGGAATCTGCATAAAGATTCCCTTGAGTCTCTTCCTCAATAATAAACCATGTACCCATAGATTGAGAATCTCTTCTTTCCCTCCAGCTTTCTTATCCTGCAAATTCCAGGCTGGAAAAATGCCAACTAGGAACTATTATGCTTAAAAATTCCCTGAGTCATACAGAACTTCGAGAGGTTTGAGTTCTGGCTGCAGGTTGATGAGAGTTTTCATTGACCATCTGTGGCATTCATAGAAATCCCAGAAGAGTCATACTTTAGTAGGTACGTGAAATAGCACAGAGTAATGGGAGTAAGAGTAACAGTAGACAGGAGGAATCGATAGAATCCAAAAATTCACTCTGTTTTTGTTTGTTTGTTTTTATTTTTTATTTTTTGTTTTGTTTTGTTTTGGTTTTAGTTTTGGTTTTGCCAAGAAATAAAGACCCAACTTTGGAATTCCAGGAAAAAAAAAAGGAAGTATCATCAATAATGTTATTGGTTAAAGAAAGCCCCAATACATATTTGTACAGTGTCAAATTCTAGACATTTGTACAAGTTCTACAATGTCAAGAGAAGACTTCTTCTCTTCTCTAAATTAAAAAAAAAAAATCTTTTTGTGCATTTGATTTGTACACTCTTTCCAGCCCCATCTCAGTAAGTTAAAATCATATTCTTTCTTCACTGTCCAACATAAATACCATAAAGCATTCTCAAGCTTCCTTCTAACACTAAACAAAAAGATCATCCCTCCAATGAATGATGTCATTTGAATGTCTCATGGCTGTGCACATTATCTCATTTAACCATAACAAAAGCATTGGGTAGGTACCTCCCACTGAGGAATCTGAGGCTTAGAGTGCTGGTAAGTAGCACTGGGCAAGTCTGGAGTTGAACACAAGCAATCTGGCTCCAGAAAACAAGTTATTCAACTCTACCATCTACGACTTACGATAGATTGTGTTTTAGTTGTTTTGGATTAGGTGTTCTTATAAACAAACGCTATGGTTTTTTGTTTGTTGGTTGGTTGGTTGGTTGGTTTCTTTCATCCTTATATGCCCTGTACCCAGCATAGTGTTTTGCCTATACTGGTACTTAGTTATTGGCAGATATTTAATGAATGAGTAAATGCATGCATGAATGAAAAATGTTTAAGTATCTTTTGAAAGGCAACTCTGTTATGAGTCATACATCAGATATAAGTGATGTCTACAGAGTAGAGGGTATATTATTGATGTGTTGAGTGGTTTTGTGTTTGGTAAATACGAGTTTTGTTGGATTCCTTTTGAGAATTTTTTCTTTTAGCTCTGCTTTTCTCCTTGCTTTGTGTTCCTATTGCTAGGATTCTGAAGCAAAATATTCTTATTGATATATAAAACAGATTGTGTTTTCAGAGCTAGCAAATTTAGTGATCGATATTCTAATCATTAAATATGAAATTCCTTTAGTAGGGTAAGATTTGGTAAATTGAGAAGGGAAACTAACTGAAATCATTGAATGGAAGCCTCCCTTAGCTTCTCTAGGGGAGATATACTAGTTCAAAAGGAATCAGGAAAAAAGGGAAAACAATTATGAGGAAAATCACAAGCTTTATACGTTCAATAATTTTCTATTTCAGAATGCATTTTCTTGCTCTTATTTTCCTTGCTTTAAAACTAAAAATGAACAGGAAATAGCATAGTAATAATGAATTTGAGATTGCAATCCACGAGGACAGTTTTTTCCGTTAAGTTACTATATGGTCTGAACAAAGAAAACTAGGCATCTTTTACGTAAAACCTGGGAGTAATTAGTGGAAGGACAGCAATGAATTACCTCCCATCCTTTTATTCTTCACCTCCCCCAATCCCTGAATCTGCCCAGCATGTCATAGGGTCTCTGAGGTAGAAGTTCAGTGAAGAAACAAAATTCAGTGTACCATTAACAAATTAGCATGAAAGAGACCAAAGCACACTACTGATTCACTTCTGGTTTGAACAAATGATTCATTAAAAAAAAAATGTTCTTTAAAGGAATTGTAAATGTTTTGACTGTATTTGTCCTTATTTTAGGCATCTGAGTTTGCATGTAAAGTGTCCTAAAATGGAAGCAGCAACAATGAAAGATTAAGAGGCCTATATGTCTAGTTTTTGTTTTAGAAACTAATTGGCAGGAAGAACAGCCTAATCTAGGTATTGCCGAGATGAGGTTGGTGCTTCACTGCATCAGAGTTCAAGTTACTCAAAGAAAAACTTGCCCAAAGGCCTTGTAGTAGTCATACTCAAGTGGAAAAACCAAAAATTTTAATGGAGCAGTGATATCCAGTAATAATTCAATGTGATGAGTGGGAACCCTTTATCTGTGTACAAAGTGATACATAGGAAGCAAAGGACACGTGGAACCTGTCAGGAGGAAACTGCAAGGGGGCTAAGGGAGCAGTTCGAGAATGGGGGCTGGAACCAACTGGGAAGACACCAATAACTTACCCTAATGACCTAGTGCTAGCCACATATATAGGGGTGAACCAGCCAACTCAAAGGCGTAAAGCGGTCCAGATGCATTGCAAGTAGCACCTTCCCTGATGACTTTTCAGATTGTCTGATATCAAGGTGAACTTTGCTTCCTTTGTACTCTCAAGACATTTATCTGTACTGCTCCAATATAGTTCATTATTTTTCATCCTTGACCATAGTTGGGCTCTGGTGACAGATTACCTGGATTACCTTTCTAGCTGTGTATTCTTGGAAAAATTACTTACTTGTTCTCTTTCTGTATTTTTATCTCTAAGATGGAAATAAAAGTTTCCAGATCTCATAACATTTTTACAAAAAGTAAATGAGTAAATAAATGGAAAAATGTTAGGATAGTTTCTGGCAAGTAGTAACATTCAACAAATTTATATTTTGTTAATATACTTATTATGATCTTCTTATATTTTACTACAGTGTCTAGTATAGCACATTATCAGTGATCTGTAAATATCCAGTAAGTTACCAAATAAAAGAACATGAGTCCCGGGTTTAGCTGTACCTTCAGATGTCAAAATAGTCACCTCTAGTTAGGATGAAATGAACAACATAGGTAACAGACACTTCTTAAAAATTGTCAAAGTGATAATACCGTTCTATTACACTTTATTATTAACTTATTTTCATTACATGTAAGTCAAAAATAGTTTCCAATATTTAGAGAAAATTTACTCTTTATTAATTTATATTTTTGACTTTAGATAAAATTGCAGACAGAATCATTTCCTGAACAAATACAAGCTGTGACCTATTTACATCTTGATCAATGTTACAAGCCAGGGCCAAAAGATATTTTAATTTTGGGCTATTGCAGAAGAGTTTCTGGTTACATCAGGAAGTTAAATCATATGAACAATTATTATTAGAGTTTAACTAAGTCCAGTGAACTGTAAATAGGCAAGTTGGATCTCGTTTAGGCAGAAAATTGGGCTGTAGATGTAGGGTGTGTGGTGATGCTTATTGAATCAAACAGACCCTGTCATCTGCAAAAAAGAAAAAAGTAACTTGGTGTCATAAACTGTACTCTTGATTTTCTTGGTGAGTCTTTGACCATGTATTCTTATTTTTATTTATTTTTGTCTTTGTTTAAGAGCAACTAGAAAAGTTATTGAAAGGAGGAGTATATGGTATTATCTATCACTCATTACTCCTAGGCCATGTGACTCAATTCTTCCTATGTTATTTCCTTTCTAAGTTCTATAGATTATTTTTGTATGCATTTTAGGTATTTTTATCCTTTGAAAAATTTTAAATTATTGGATTGTTTCAAATATCTTTCATATATATTCTAAAAATAACAAAGACTTTGCATTCACATTACATCGCTTTCATGTTATCAGTGTCTAGCTATTACTAACCTCTTGGCATGCTGTTCATACTCATACACTCAACGTCTCCCTCAGTTTTGGCTATTCCCTCTTTCTTAACTCTCATTTTACTGCAGATTCTATTGATACCTTTTTCAATGCCTCCTCAAATTGAGAAATAACTAACCCCTTTTCCTGGAATATTTATAATTGACTTATACAATTGTTTTCTGCCTCTGGTTTCTTGCTCCTCTGATTAACTTCACACACTCCTGCTGGAGTTGTTTTCCAAAACACAAATATGAATATAACCTTCTCTAGCTTTTAAATTTCTAATTTACCTTTCTTGCCAAAAGATAAAATCCACACTTCTCAATCTGTTACTTAGAGTTTTCAAGCACATAGCTTCCTGCAAGCAACTCTCTCCAGTTCATTCTCACCATGTTTTAACAATACACTTAAAAAAAGTTAGTATCAGACTTCTGCTCCTTTGCTCAAGCATTTCATTCTGTCTGGAAATTTCTTACCTTACATATCTCTACATCAACTTCACTATGCTATACCATATTTTTGTTGCACTAGCATACATGAACAATCATGTCCAAGTTAAGTCCGACGTAAGTAATAATTTCTACAGCCACATACTAGGATCTTAGCACCCCACTAAGATTGTCATCATCCAACGATCTCCCAGAATAGGAAGTAGTACACAAGGATGTACACATAATTAGTAAAAAATATAAAACATCTTCCTAAAACACAAATTTGAATCCATAGTAAGTAAATTATAACCTTTTATATTAAAGTTATCAATGTAGTAGAATAACTATTGCTGTTGTTTGATCGCTCAAGCATTTTATCCTTCACTGGGGAGACTTATTCCTCTTGACACCATATGATTCTGAGAGGGCTTCCATATTACATCATATCTCTGCCTCCTTAGCTCTAGTTGATTGATCTAGTGCAAATCTGACCCAAGTTAGATGAATGGAAGCCTTTCCCTGGGATTTTTTTCACCCAGACTCTGACATGAAAAACTACCTTCTTTATGCCAAAAACAGAAGATATGAGATATGGGAACTACCAGTTATGTAAGTAAGCAAACTTACAAGATTGAAGGTTTATTGAACAAACAATATTATTCAAGTCTGTGACTGAAGGTGCCCCTGACTGAGTCTTTCATTAGCCTGACAGAAGTGGCCTCTGACTGAGTCTTTCGTTTTTATGCATTTTCTCGTAAGTTTCTTTTTGCCTAATTTGGTACTGGTTTCTGGCATTTGCCTGAAAGAATGCAGGCAATATATGCATATATCATGGAAATTAATTGAAATTGTGCTTGCAGTTTTAGAAGATAAGACAAAATTGAAATTTTGAAATCATTGCAAACTGTTAGTGCCTCCTGAATGTCTCAGACTTTGACTTCTACTTTGCTATAAAAATATATTAATGAACCATTTTAAGGACAGCATTGAAACGCTGGAAAATTTGTTAATTTTTTTTTTGGTGGCTAGTGATTACATAAAAGAATTATTTACTAGTATTATTAAATTAATTAGAAAATGTTGAGTGAGTTAGCTTCTACCGGGACAAGATGAAATGGCAAAAATACCTGAAGAGCAAAAGTTCTGAAGTATTATTTGATAATGTTCTCATAGGATCTTCTTATTAGATCATAGATACTAGATTATAGGTGACCGAATTCTGCATCTTACTTGATAACATAAGACATACAATATGCTAGCTGGTTTCCTTTACACATGAATCCTTCTCATTCTGTTTTCAGTATAAATGGAGATGGATAATTATACTATTTTTTACCCTTAAGAGGCCCACTCAGTTTCTCTTTCTTATTTTTTCCATCAATAAAAATAAGGCTAATACTATCTTTTAGCTTACACTTGTACTAAATAATTTTTAATAAGTTTGTGTTTAAATAATATACTTATTTCACTTATTACTGAATTTAAAAAATTGTCATTACACTTATATCTTTTGCACTTTCAAAGGCAAAATAACAATGAAATATTGATAGTAAAAAAGATACTAAAATTTCATTGCCAACAATTATTTTCCTCTTAATTATACCCTTGGCATTATATATCCAAATGTCTTTATCTCCTACTAACCCCCTGCTTTTTTCCAAGTAGTCCTAGAGGCCTAGGACCCAACTGGATATTCTTGAGAAATCTTACTGACCATTGGTATCAACAATTAATAGCAAAGTTAATTTATACAACTTAAAGCTATTAGGAATAATTTCACCCTATAAATGTAGTATGTGTTCATATTATTCTTTGAATTTTGCCCTCCATGCTCTTCCATCTTTGGCAGGAGTATTGGTCTGGTTAATGATGCAATAGCAGATATTCTGTGGAGCCAAGGCCACTTTGGGAAGTCCCCACCAGGAACCACTGCAGAGGTCAAAATTGGAAGGCTGGGTAACACCGAACACTGTTCAGGAGCATGGATGTCCCAAATGCTAAGAAGGGAATTGAGAGAATAGTCAAATCCTGGTGGGCAAGAGAGGCTAAGAAATTGAGATATGGAGCTAAGAAATTGAGATATGGAGCTGAGAGGCAGAAATCAGTGTAGCACCTGACACTCAGTTCATTTATTTATTCATTTATCTAGAAACTATTTATTGTCTGCTGTTACCAGACACTGTTCCCAGCACTGAGGATAGAATAACAAATAAAATAGGGAAAAAAATACTGCTCTTTACTCTTTAGAAGCTATTAATAAATAGTGAATAAATGAATGGCTGTAGAAGAATGAAGTAATTAACAATGCATATTGGTAGAGAAATCACAGAGATGAAGAGCAAGAGCAGAAGGGGTTCAAGAAGGGAGTAGAAAGGACAGAGATTCTGAATTTTTTCTCTTATGGGACAGTCTGGACATATGAGTTGATGTGTGTAGACTGATATAAAAGGAACAGAAAGGTAGCAGGTAATTAGGATGAAATTTTGTCCATTTTATTCCACACAGGAGAGGCAATAAATAATTTTACAGTGAAGAATTCTTTTTTCAGTTTCTCCCGTTTCTTTTATTTTTTAAATATGATGGGTCCAAGGTTCATTATTCTGTTTAATGAGGGAGACACCTCACAGATATCAATGCGAGCTCAGGCTCTTTCTCAAGATATCACACAAGATGGTCTTATTTCTACTGGAGTCTAGTCAACTCCAATTAATACAAGAGATGCACTGATCTGCTTAGTTCAACAGATGTCTCTTACCTAGCAGAACATTAGACAATGCGTATATTAACCTTAATGTTCTTCAGTCACTGATTTTTTTTTCATAGTTGCTATACATTCCTTTTCATAAGGTAGCACATTTACTAATAATTTGGCAGTCACAACATCATCTTGGCAATCATAGAAATAATAAACTCATGTATAACTCACAGAAACATAGAAACAAGAAACTCATGTATAATGAATTTGGGTTAGGATTTCCAAATTAGTTATCTCTGTTGAACAGACATCTATCAAACTTTTTAGTTAAAAAAAAATCTCAATTACTCTATAACTCTGGGTAATAGGTTGCCTTTTAAGAGAAGGCAAAGAAACTGTATTCAATCATAAAAATATTTGAACTGTATTTGAAATAATGTTTATTGTTTATAGTTAGTTAAGCAATGTGATAAAACAGAAAACATGCCATTTGGTTGTTGCTTATCAGAGTTCAGATAATGTCAGGAAATCCCAGAAGGCTATAAAGGAATTTAAATTTTCATTTGGATTTCTACACTAATCTTTTTTTTCATGATTACTCAGTATGAAATCCAAGAAAATTTAGTATCAGAAAACTGGTTTGTAAAGCAATTATCTAAGATAAAAATGGACTTGTTAATTAGCTTGGTTTAATCATTCTATAATGTAAGTACATATCAAAACATCATATTGTACTCCACAAATATATATGATTATTATTGGTCAATTAAAAATGAAAATTGAGAAACAGAAAATTATAGATGCTTATTAAACGATTTTTTAAAAAGAAGAAAAAATAAAAGCTGCACATGTGTTAATTAAAATTTGTTTGAAACAAAGAACTAGTTACATTTTTTCAGTAAGGAGACTTTAACTAACATTAAAATATTCTCTGACAGTTTCAGCATTTTAATTCTCTTTTAATTCACCCCAAATATTATGATACTTATGGGAAAATAGTATCTAGCTCACCTTTTAAAATAATTCATAAAACAAACTAAAATTCTTATATTTTAAACTAATTAACAAGTAAGGTAACAAAATAAGAAAATATTCCTAATCACCATTTTTATACCTATAAAGCAGTCTGTCATCCACTCAAATCAGGCATAGAAATGGTGAGCTGTTTAACAATCTAGCAGTCATTCAAATCCAGCCTTTTTGTATACAGGTCTGTGTATAACTTCCTTTTGGCTTTTATTGTTCTATTCTTAGTTTTCACTTTGCTCTGAAACAGAATAAAGGAATGATGAAAACCTAAATAAATAAAGCCATGTTTTTCAAAATAGTCCTTTTTCAGTGTTTACAATGGAAGTAAAAATTTGAACGAACAAATTCCTCCTTGGTACATACTTTGTGAAGGATAGTTTTTCAGCTGTTTTGTGAATGCACAGTCAGATTCTTCCCCTGTGAAACTCATCCTTAGGGTATCCTTCGAAGCTGCTGTGCACCCATGCAGAGGAACACTAAGTGGAAATAGCAATTGGAAGGGCAACCCCCTCTTGTCTGTGCCAGGGTGGCTCTTCATTGTTACCCTAGGGACATCATAATACAAGCCTCCCTCCCACCCACATCCTTGTCTGTTAGATTTGCTCCACTGAACCCTGATTGAGTTTTAATCCAATTTTGAGAGAGGAGGGGACACGCTGAAGGAAAGACATGTGAGATGCTGAGGAAAGAAAAAGCTAGGGAGAGAGGAAGTTTGCTTTTCTTTTGTCTTCAGACTCCCTGACCAACTTTAAGAGCCCACCTTTCTCTGACCTTCCTTTAGTACTTTCTTACCTGAGAACTCTTTATTGGCACTTGATATGGTTTGGCTGTGACCCCACCCAAATCTCTTCTTGAATTCCCACGTGTTGTGGGAGGGACCCAGTGGGAGGTAATTAAATCATAGGGGCAGACCTTTCCCATGCTGTTCTTGTGACAGTGAATAAGTCTCACGAGAGCTGATGGTTTTAAAAAGGGGAATTTCCTGGCGTGTGGTGTTCCCCTTACTATGTCCAAGTGATCTCATTGTTCAGTTCCCACCTATGAGTGAGAGCATGCGATGTTTGGTTTTCTGTTCTTGCGATAGTTTTCTGAGAATGATGGTTTCCACTTGCATCCATGTCCCTACAAAGGACAAAAACTCATCCTTTTTTCTGTGGCAATTAGGAAGGATACAGCTGGGATTCGCACTAAACTGAAATTTAAATGTCTACATAGACAATTTAAAAACAAAATCCTAAGGGCAGGGGGATTTCCCTGCAAGAGCTCTCTTCTCCTGTCTACCACCATGTGAGACGTGTCTTTCACCTTCTGCTGTGATTATGAGGTCTCCCCAGTCACATAGAAAGACTGGACATGTCTTTATTAGCAGCGTGAAAATGGACTAATACAGTAAATTGGTACCATTAGAGTAAGGCACTGCTGAAAAGATACTCGAAAATGTGGAAGTGACTTTCAAACTGGGTACCAGGCAGAGGTTGGAACAGTTTGGAGGACTCAGACGAAGACAGGAAAATGTAGGGAAGTTTGGAACTCCCTAGAGACTTGTTGAATGGCTTCGACCAAAAATGCTGATATTGATATCAACGAAAAAATCCAAGCTGAGTAGTCTCAGATGGAGATGAGGAACTTGTTTGGAACTGAAGCAAAGGTGACTCTTCTTACATTTTAGCAAAGAGACTGGTGGCATTTTGCCCCTGCCCTAGAGAGTTGTGGAACTTGAACTTGAGAGAGATGATTTAGGGTATCTGTCAGAAGAAATTTCTAAGCAGCAAAGCATTCAAGAGGTGACTTTGGTGCTGTTAAAGTCAGTCAGTTTTAGCAGAGCATAAAATTTCAGAAAATTTGCAGCCTCACAAGATGATAGAAAAGAAAAAAAACGTTTCTCTGAGGAGAAATTCAAGCCAGCTGCAGAAATCTGCATAAGTAACAAGGAGCCAAATGTTAATCCCCAATACAATAGGGAAAATGTCTACAGAGTATGTCAGAGATCTGCATGGCAGTGCTTTGCATCACAGACCCAGAGGCCTAAAAGGAAAAAGTGGTTTTGTGGGCTGGGCCCAGTGTCCCTGTACTGCATCAAGGAGCCTAGGGACTTGGTGCCCAGCATCTCAGCTGCTCCAGCCATGGCTGAAAGGAGCCAACGTAGAGCTTGGGCCATGGCTTCAGTGAGTGCAAGCCCCAAGCCTTGGCAGTTTCCACATGGTGTTGAGCCTGTGGGTACACAGAAATCAAGAATTGGGGTTTGGGAACCTCCGCCTAGATTTCAGAAAATGTGTGGAAATACCTGGATGTCCATGCAGAAGTTTGCTGTAGGAGCGGGCCCTCATGGAGAACCTCTGCTAGGGCAGTACAGAAGGGAAATGTGGGGTTGAAGCCCCCACACAGACTCCCTACTGGGGCACCACCTAGTGGAGCTATGAGGAGAGGGCCACTGTCCTCCAGAACCCAGAATGGTTTGCACCATGCACCTGGAAAAGCCACACTCAACACCAGCCCACAAAGGCAGCCGAGAGGGAGTTTATACCCTTCAAAGCCACAGGAGTGGAGCTGTCCAAGACCATGGGAACTCACCTCTTGCATCAGCATGACCTGGATATGAAACATGGAGTCAAAGGAGATCATTTCAAAGCTTTAAGATTTGACTGCCCTGCTGGATTTTGGACTGCCATGGGGCCTGTGACCTCTTTGTTTTGGCAAATTTCTCCCATTTGGAATGGCTGTATTTAACCAATACCTTTACCCACATTGTATCTATGAAGTAACTAACTTGCTCTTGATTTTACAGGCTCATAGGTGGAAGGGACTTGTCTTGTCTCAGATGAGACTTTTGACTGTGGACTTTTGAGTTAATGCTGAAATGAGTTAAGACTTTGGGGGACTGTTGGGAAGCCATGATTGGTTTTAAAATGTGAGGACATGAGTTTTGAGAGTGGCCAGGGGAGGAATAATATGGTTTGACTGTGTCCCCACCCAAATCTCATCTTGAATTCCCACGTGTTGTGAGAGGCACCTGATGGGAGGTAACTGAATCATGGGGGCGGGTCTTTCCCATGCTGTTCTTGTGATTGTGAATAAGTCTCATGAGATCTGATGGTTTTTAAAAGGGGAGTTTCTCTGCACATGCTCTCTTCTCTTGTCTACCACCATGTGAGACATACCTTTCACCTTCCACCGTGATTGTGAGACCTCCCCAACCACGTAAAACTATAAGTCCAATACATTTCTTTATTTTGTAAATTGCCCAGCCTTGGGTATGTCTTTATCAGCAGTGTAAAAATGGACTAATACAACACTATAGAATTTTTTGCTTCTAAGGTAAAAGTCTCCTCTGAAGAAAATTCCTGTTGATGAACTTAGCAGGAATGGGGTGTGGGTGGGGCACTTCATCAGAAAGCTTTCCATGAAATGTCTACAGAATATAAGAACATTACTGTGTTTATAAATTACTACAATGTTTAAAAAGAGACTATCTTAGTTGCTGGAGTTTGCATGGGTGCAGTGTCTGTCTCTCTGTTCAACTCTGCAATCTCAGAAACTTAATTTTTAAATTTAATCCCAGTGTAATAAGACTCTAAGGGACTGAGTCACAATAACTAAACTTATTTCAGGTGTTTAGTAATCTAAATAGGCCACTAATGGAATTAAACCCTTGTCTCATGCTGTATATAAAAATCAACTAAGAATGGATTAAAGACAAATGTGAGACCTGAAACTATGTAACTACTGGAATAAGACAGAAAGGGGAAAGCTCTGTAACATTGATCTCGACAATGATTTTTGTTTTTTGGATATAAACTGAAAAGCCAAGACAACAAAAGCAAAATTAAACAAATGGGGTTACATCAAAGTATAAAATTCCTGCACAGAAAAGGAAATAATCAACAGAGCAAACTAGGGAATGGGAGAAAATATTTGTAGAGTATATATCTGATAAAGAATTAATATCTAAGATATATAAGGAACTCAACTCAATAGCAAGAAAACAAATAACTCAATTTAAAAAAGGGCAAAGGAACTTTCTCAAAAAAAAAATTCTCAAAAAAAAAAAAAACATACAAATGGCCAGCAGGTATATGAAAACATACTCAACATCACCAATTATTGGGGAAATGCAAATTATAACCATAATGAGTTATCCATTTCACTTCTGTTAAAAGGCTATTATCAAAAAGACAAAAGATAACAAGGGTTGGAGAAGATGTGGAGAAAAGGAAACCCTCACACACTATTGGTGCGAATGTAAAGTAGTAGAGCCATTATGGAAAACAGTATACAGGTTCCTCAAAAAACTAAAAGTACAACTACTGAATAATCCAGCAATCTCACTACTAGGTATAAATCGAAAAGAAATGATATAAGTGTGCTGAAGATATATCTGCACTCCTATGTTTATTGTAACATTATTAACAATACCCGAGATACAGAATCAACATACATGTGCATCAGTGAATGAATAAATAAAATGGTAACTACACACAATGTAATGCTATTCAGCCATGACAAGAAGAAAAATCTGTCATTTTTGACAACATAGATGAACCTAGAGGACATTACATTAAGTGAAATAAGCCAGGCAGAGAAAGACAAACTGCATGATCTCATCCGTAAGTGTAATCTAAAGAAGTTGATCTCATGGAAGGAGAGAGTAGAATGGTAATTTCGGCACTTTGGGAGGCCGAGGCGGGCGGATCACAAAGTCAGGAGATCGAGACCATCCTGGCTGACACGGTGAAACCCCATCTCTCCTAAAAATACAAAACATTAGCTGGGCGTAGTGGCAGGTGCCTGTAGTTCCAGCTACTCGGGAGGCTGAGGCAGGAGAATGGCAAGAACCCTGGAGGCGGAACTTGCAGTGAGCCGAGATCGCGCCACTGCACTCTAGCCTGGGCAACAAAGCAAGGCTCCGTCTCAAAAAAAAAAAAAAGATGATTTTCAAGAGATGGGGTGGTTGGTGGGAGGGGGTTGGAGAGATGTTGGTCAGAAGATACAAAATTTCAGTTAGGAGGAATAACTTCAAGAGATCTACTGTACAGCATAGTGACTGTAGTTAATAATATATTGTATTCTTGAAAGACCCTAAGAAAGTGGATAGAAAGTATTCTCACCACAAAACTAACTTTGAGGTAATGCATGTTAATTAGTTAGATTTAGTTATTCCACAATGTATACAAATTTCAAAACACCACGTTGTACACAATAAATACATACAATTTTATCTGTCAATTTAAAAATAAATGAAAAGGCCACCGCTTTATGTACAACGAGAGTGGCCACCTTTAAAGAACTTGAATATTCATTATCTAGGCCAGTATCTGGGCCATGAACTTGGGAAACGAAACGTATAACCAAGCGGTCACTGGTGAGCACAGAATTATAGCAAAGACAGGGATATGGGGAATTTGGATAGCTGTTTAAACTGTATGTTCATTAGAGGTAATGAACACAGGGTTTAGAATCATAAGAGCCTTATTTCAAATTTTATGTTTCTCTAAAATAATTCTTTAAGTCATTTAAGCTCCAGTTTTCTCATCTAAAAATGTAAGAATAACTGCCTTATAGAATTGTTGTAAAATTTAAATAAGATAATGCATATAACATACTCCCAATGTTTGATTCATAGAAAGCCCTCAGTAAGTTACAATATTAGCTTACATAATCCTTATCATTATTATCATCATATTATTGTTATAGTTTATCCAGACAGGCTAAAGATATACTCTTGCTCCATTACTGAGTTCAATTTTTAGCAGTTGGTATGCTCTAATCTACCTGACATAGTAACTTTTCTCTGGATTTTATTGGCTAAATACTGATCAATTATACTTTTCTGATTTTCATTTTCCTCAACTAAATGAAAATGAGAAATTCTCTTTCTTTATGAAATCACAGAAAAGCATACATCAGTTATTGTTTCCATCTACCTGAGATTTTAGAGACATCTTATTTTCCCAGTAAACGTGAAACCTCTCTGTATTTCATTTGCAAAACTGGGATTAAAAATCCCTGTGTCATAAGATTGGATGTAGATATTCAGTGATAGAATGAGAGTCAATACTTTAAAATGTCTACCGCGCTGCCTAGTGCATAGTAGGTTCTTTAACAATTCTAATTGGATCTACTGCATTTTTACAAACCATTCCTTAGAATGGGGTTACTCTCACAGAATTATATCACATTTCTGTTGAAAGGAGTAACATTTTCTGATCTTATTCACAGTTTACGGAGGATATGCTGGCCCTTCTAATCATGCATGTCTGATATTATTATTCTCAAAATATAACTACTAAGTACATAAGAGGAAATGAGAAAAATCATTTAGACCCAGGAAACAAAGATAGAATGCCCCAAACTTCTTAGATACTTGTCTCAATAATGATCTTTTCTATTGCAGTGAATAATTCATTAAAAAGAAAGGATTAAAAACAGTAGTAACAAGTTGTCCTAGTTTGTTTGGGCCACTATAACAAAATACCATAGGCTGAGTGTCTCGCAGACAACAGAAAATTACTTCTCACATTTCTGAGGCTGGGAAGTCCAAGATCAAGTTGCCTGATGATTCAGTGTCTGGTGAAGGCCCATTTCCTGGTTCATAGACTGCACTTTCTTGCTGTGTCCTCACATGGTGGAAGGGATGAAGGCACTTTCTATGGTCTATTTTATAATGAAAGGAATCCCATTCATGAGGGCTGTGACTTCATGAGGAATGGCATTATTTCCTAATACCGTCACCTTCAGAGTTAGAATTTTAACAGGAATTTTGAAAGACACATTTAGTCTATAGCATTAATCTCATACCAACTATTTCCTAAATCCAGGGCTGATTTTGTCTCATAATTGTAAACAGATATGACTTGATGGTTATTCTGCCATGTTCATGGAACATATTTTGGAAAAAACTTCATTTCCACAAACATATCTTGGGCATATCTTATGTCCAAAGCTTTCAAGCAGGAAGTAGCGTGATCAGTTTTGTGTTTTAAAAAGATCATTCTGACTATTGGCTAGAGAATGTGGAGGAAAGCAGGAGTAGACATAAAGAAATAGGACTTTCTAGGATTGTGTGTAATTAAAAAGCTGGGAGACCTTAAAGAAATTATATAGGACTTTCTTCTAAGCATAACTTTTCGTAACTGACCCTTTCACACAGCATGTGGCTTCTCTGAGACCTTGTTTGCCATGACTTCTAGATTCCTGGCTGGGTTCCAGGGTTGTTGAATTTGCTGGAAGTCTAAGCATAGAAGAATTGGATTATTACAGAAAATTGAGTATATTATCAAGAAAACCTTGTTTTCCCAAAGGTGGAAAGCACCATGTGCCGGTTGCTTGCATATTTTCCTTATCTTTTCTTTAATGAGTCTTAATGCTCTCAGAAAGATTTGTCTACAATAAACTACCAATACATAAAGTTTCAATAACAAGAATTTCTGACTAGAATTCACAGGTGAGAGTTAAAATTCAATAGTAGTTGCAATATACCAACGATTTTCACTTCTTCCTTCTAACAGCTAGTGATTCATAATTTTTCAAAAATAAAGCAAATTATTTCTAAATGTTCTCCCAAAAATAAGAAATAAAACAACTAGTTTGATTTTTTTTTAATTTCTTCATTCAAGAAAAACTTTATCTCATTCCAACCTGACATTGTATTCTTCCTTGTAATTCTATTAGGGCATTACTAGGATGAGATTATTATCTCAGTAAATGTAGTTGCAACATATATTGAAAGTCCATAGGTGTCTGAAAAGGGGATGCTACAAAGTGGAAATTCATAACCTTTGATTATCAATTGCACACTATCATTCGTCAGAGCACAAATGTTTTCTCTTCATTGTGGAAACACTAGAATATAATAGGTAGAAAATAATTTTGATGCCCAGAAACACAGTACTCTGTGAATAAACCCGCATTTCCTCCCTTACAGGAAAATAATATACAATCTGTCCTGTGCCTTCATAAATAAAAACCCACTCATAGGCATGTATCCAAGCAGACCAAACAGTACAGAAGTGAAAATAGCATATTTATGTCCATTTGGATCAGCATGTGTTCACCTTTGATTTATAACCTTTTCAATTGAATTGTGGCCCAACAGAGAAGGGGGTGAACTTTATTTTGAGTAGAAAAACACTGTCTTAATATTAAGACCCAATGTCTCAACTTTTCTTTATGGGTCAAAAACTATGACAGGTACATAAAATCTCATAGTAATAAATAGCAGACTATACAATTACGTCTTTGATAGAAATGTGGATTCCCTCATCCAACCCACTTCCTTTCCTTCTGTCTTCTCTGTCACCCAGAAAGATAGTCACCTCAGCTAGAGGCACCTGCTTTATGAGGATGGTTGTCAGAGCTATAGCAAATGAATGGAGTATTAAAGCAAGTTCAAGTCTTGATTCTCCATTAAAAATGATGAGTCTTTCTAAGCATTATTCATCTCATCACTATGGTGCAAATAATAGTATAATAATTTAATGAATGTGTACGTAAAACTGCTTAGTAAACCTTAATTCACGAAGTTGAGGTAAGCATTGTCTCAACTGTATTTGCTTTCCTTAATGAAAATCCTTTAATCATGCTCATCTTTTTTCCTTCCTAGGATATAATATCACCCTGTCTGTACTGTAATATCTTACTGTTTAATTATTAATTTAATCACAAAGAATGTAAGTTTAGATAACACCAAATAGCATAGCTCTGGTATAAAGGGATAGAGGCGTGCTCTCTTCTTTTTGTATTTCAATATTTTAATGACATCATTGCATGGTTATTTTAACAATTAGAAAGCGTTTAAAAATTTAGAAATGTTTAGAAATTTCTGAAGTAAAGACCACTGGAATCATTTCGGTCAAATGTTGAAGAGACAGACTTTTTACAAATATGTGATTTTGTGTTGCATTCTATTTTAAAATTTACTTTTGGAATGTAACTACAAGACTGTTGTTCATTCCATGTGGAAGAAATGCATTGGACATCAATAAGCACGTAATGTTCTAGGCTCTGGGTTACAGCAATAAATAATCTAGACAAGGTTTGTATGTATTAGGATTATTTTTATTGCTGCATATAGAGATCTAGCTCCATATATACACATTCAGCATAACACATATGTGCAAACTTCACTAATGGGGATTCAGGCTATTTCTAATACTTCACAATTAGACAAAAAAAGTAACAAGGATTTTTCAGTATACACCATCTTTCTGCACTTATGCAAATGTTAATTAAACAAAATTAATAGGTCAAAATTATTGATATTTATTTTACTAGATATGCAAAATTGCCTTTTGGGAAATTGTGCAAATTTAAACTCACAGGAACAGTAAATGTCTTATCACAGGATGCAAACATTTTGCTTCTCTGATAGATGAATAGTGAACCCTGATTGAATTTTCATAACTTTATTAATAATATTGAGCATTGGGGTTATTTATATTTCTTCATTGATATCTAGGCATTTTGTATATCATGCATATTAGTCCTGGAGTTTCTAATTATATTGAATTCTTTTCTTCCAAAGTTGTTGCCCATCAGTTTATGTTGTTTAAGGAAGACTGATAGGTGATTTTGATTTTTATTATTTAGATTTATCGGTTATTTTCTTTATGTCTTTCACATTTTGTCATGTTTCAAACATTTTCTGTCCCCAAGTTACAAAAATATCCATTTAAGTTTGCTCCTAGTATGTTGCATTTTAATTTTTTTACATTTAATTATTTGATCCACTCTGAATTTTGAGTAGGGAATTAAGTAAAGCTCCAGTTTTACTTGTTTCAAAAAGCTTCCAGTTGTCCTATTGACATTTAGCAAATAGCTAACTATTTTTCCACTAATCCAAAATGTCATTTTTATACATGTTGCATTCTTATGTATATTTGGGTTTATTGTGAGTTTCCCTCTTTTTGTTTCATTCCACTTGGGCTTATCCTGTGGATAAGAGGTTTGTTGGCTGCCCCACAGTTTTGCTGTCTGTGAAAGAACCATGACGCTGGCATCTGCAGCTGGGGACAGCCTCAGTGCGCTTCCTCTCAGGGCCGTAATGAAAGAGGAGGCAATGTATGCAGAGGTCACATGGCGAGAAAGAAAGCAAGAGAGAGAGAGAGACAAGAGTTGCAAGGCTCTTTTTAACAACTAACTTTCTTAGGAACTAGCAGAATGAGAAATCCCTCACTGCCTCCCCAAACCCTGAACCCAGAGAGGGCATTAATCTATTCATGAGGGATCCACTCCCACGACCCAAACAACTAGGCCCCAACTCCGACATTGAGAATCAAATTTCAACATGAGATTTGAAGGTTAAATATCCAAATTATAGCATCCATTAATCTGCCTATTCTTTTGCCAGTTCTATACTTTATTAATCACTATTAGTATATCTTATATTTGGTAGGGTTATTAAGCCCTCATGACTTTCTTCTAAATCAATTTAAAAATAATTTTGTCAGTATTTTATGTGGAATCGCATTTTATTTCTATATGAATATAGGAAATATTGGTGTCTTTAAAACGTTAAATCATCTAGTCCAAAATTGAAAATACCCATCTATTCAATTCTTCATTAGTTTATACTTTTTACAACCTTTATAATTCTTATTAAATTTAGTCAAGAATTTTTACAGTCTTATTGCCATAATTGGTGGGATTATTTCAGTAAATTTTTGAGTCATCATTTAGAATATAAAAAAACCCTTAAAAGTTTTATTAATTTTAATTTTATTTTATTAATTTTAATTGTATTTCATTGTTTTGAGTTTTCTAGTAACAAAATCCTATCAACTTCAAATGATTACAATATTTCCTTCTTTATTTAAATAGTCATAATACTATTGTCTAATTATATTTGTTGACACATATTGAATTATATTAAATAGCACTGGTGATAAAAGATAATCTTAAGTTGATCTTGACTTGATTTTCAGTACCTCTAAAATATTACCATTCAATCTAAATGTCATATGACCTTTGTTATTTTATATTGATCTTTCGATATGTGTATATAATTTGTATATACATGTGTGTATGTATAAATATAAATTCACATTTAGTTAAGAAAGTATAATATAATCCATACTTATTCAAGATTTTTATTAGGAAAGAATGTTGGATTTTATTAAATGCCTCTTACGTGTATATTAAATGAGTTTTTAGTCTTTTGTCTGTCAATCTATTACTAGAGTGAATTATAGTTATTGATTTCCTAATATGAAAACATCTTTGCTGTTCAAGAATAAACCACTCTTGGTCATAATATATTATTATTGCAATGTACTGTTGGGTCTTATTTAGGTTTTTCTTTAACTCATCGTAGTAAGTAAACTTGTACAATTTTCTCACTTGAGTGTTTACTTTTTCAGGATTTGGTATTAGTGTTACTCTGGCTTTTAAAATAATCAGGAATTCTCCTTAATTTTGTTCTATCCTGAAATACTCTAAAAGGCCTTGGAATTATGTGTTTCTTTAAGGATAAAAGAATTTAACTTTGAAATTAAGTTTGGCAATATTTCAGGAAGTAGCTCTCTGACATTCTTCATATCCTCTATGATTATTGACCTGTTTAAGATTTTTACCACTTCTTAAATAAATTTTGGTAGTTTATGTTTTTCTAAAAAATCAATTACTTTAGGTTTTCAAACATTTAATTTCCTCTGTAGCTGCAATTCTTTCCTCTTTATCAAACCACAATCAATATTTGTACTTTCTCTGTCTTTTGCTAGATTGGTCTAAGTAGTGTGTGTTTATTTTATTAGTTTCTTTTAGGGTAAATAACTCTATAGTTTTTATTCTGAATTTATTAATTTTTTGCTGGCTCTTCTCCTTCCTAGTTCTGACACATCCTGAAAGCAGGGATTTGAGGGCCCAGGGACAGCAAACACTCAGTTGACTATCCAAGTCGAGTTTGAGCCTGACTGTTTGCTCTTGACCTGTAGGCAGTTACATCTGAAGGGGGCTGATTGTGGTACAGCTGGCAGTTCATAACCAATGAGGGGTGTGTGCTTCTGTTGTGAATGGCACTACACAAGGCTGAGTGGGAAAATACTTTCTCTTGAGATTCTATTTAAAAATCAAAAGTAGAACTTTATTAAATCATTTTTGACAATGCTGTACAACTGTGGCCCTTCCCATCTGTCTGCTCACCAAAGACATGGAGATCTGGGTTTCCCTTAGCACAGAGCAAATCAGCCAAAGAGCCTCAGGCCTGGATAGCCTGGGGAAGACAAGGGGTTTTAAGGGGAAGAATTTCGATCAAGGAATCCTGGAGTATTGAGCCTGGGTAAGATTATCAATTAGTAATCTGCCACTTTTGCTGAAGCTATTTGTGAAAGAAGAAAAGAAGACCTTTTAATATTTAAAATTGTATAACAACTGTTTAAAGAACGGATAAGACAGGAAGCTTAATGACTCTTGGTTCAAATTTCACATTCAGTAAGATGAGAGAGAGAGAGATAAAGAGGGAGGAGAGAGAAGGAGCGAGGAAGAGAAGTGAGGGAGGGAGAGAAGGAGAGAGAGAAGAAAAAAATTAGCACACGGTTTTCTCAAATCTGGAGCAGATGTTTTCCAAGTGTTCACAAAAATAGGTCAGACGCACATCTCAGAACTGAATTAGAGTACAGACACCCAGTCCTGACTCTAACTATAAATCAAAATTCATCTTTTAAAAATAGATACTGTGGTAGTCTTGAGGAAACAATTTGATGTTCTTAGAAAATACTATATAAACATATTATTTTATAGGCTACTTCCCACTTTGCAACATTAGAGAACTGCCTAAAATACCCAAAGTATGCAAATAAATTCATAGTACCTCATAGTTTAGACTACAAATTACCCCATGTGTCAGAAACTCCCTGCAGTTATCATTGTATTCAACCCCCACTGTGTGCAACACTTGCCTTCCTTGCACACTTTGAGCTTCTAGTAACCCTTAAAGCTTTCTCATGTCCCTACCTTTTGAACCCACATAAGAGCAGAACATTTCTTACTATGGCCTAATTTTCTGGATAATCTTGGTTCAGAGAACACTGTGACAATGCAGGGAAGGATGGAGAAAACAGAAGAGGCGACATACTGCTCTGCTTAGATGGTCTCCTTGATGGCCAGAAAGCACCTCATGCACGTTCCTGCCTCTATTGCATTCATTTCTTTCAGAGGATTTAATGCCTGGGTATTAAAATCTTACCTTTCAAAAGTTTCCACTGCAAAATATCCACCCTACTAGACTAAATGAGATGCAGAAGTCCATCCAGTTTTTGTAACTGGGATGCAACTCAAGCACTGATCTCAATCTTCTTTACATCCTTGTTGTGCTTCTTTAATACCCACATATACTGTCTTGCATAGGCTTCAATTTGCCTTTGTTATTTCGGTTTACCAAACCAGACTGTAAACTCCTCGTAGGCAGGAGTCCCATTTTTCGTTGTCATTGTTGCTTGTTGTTACTACCTCTTCTAACTCTGTCCCCATCTGTCTAGCACTTAGCAAAGGCTTAAACATAGTAGACTTTCAACTGTTTCTTAGGGAACTGAACTGAAAATACACTCCAGAAGATCGAGTATACCAGTTATTTTCCAAAGACTAAAATTAAGTCAGAAGAAGCTTACAGATTGAAACTGTTATCCCCGGAATTATGGATGGCATTATGAATGTTGTCTATGGATGTAGTTACAGTCTAGAAATCTTATATAAGCACCTCACTAGTACTTTTTAAAACTTCCTATTCACAGGCCTTTCTCTTTAAAGATTTTTATTCAATGGGTTAGAATGGATCTTGGAAATTGGGAATTTGTATTTTTAACAAGAATCCTAAGGGATTATAGTTTGTAGCTAGGGTTGAGAAACACTGTAACAGGCCTGACAAACCTACATCTGAGATGTCCTAGAAAAAGGTATATTTTTCTCATTGGAAATGATGTATGCCATTTACCCCCAAGCTCACAAGAATAGCATACATTTCCAAAACACAATAACCTTTATGAAATTATTAAATGACTTTAAAGATCAATTAATTTTTTGAGAGATACAAACTATTTTATCTGTTTATTGTTCTGTCAACCATTTATCTATCTCAATTGGTCTGCCTACCTACCTACCTGTTTCAATATCTACCATTCAATATATCCATAATTAACCTTATTACAAAAAGGACTCTCGGTGCTCCTGCACAAGTACTTTATACTTCTAAGTTAAGCATATGCTTACTGCAAAAAGTCACAACCAAAGTTTTTATAAAAATAAATATAACCAAAAAGACTTAATAATTACCTCTTGTTTCATTGAACTTTTGCTTTGGATTAAAATATTTCTTGAGACATGAGTTATTGGGTTTCCTGTTTTATGAGCAATTTAAATAATCCAATAGGCAGTTCTTGTGCTTAGAAAAATGTACTTGATATTGACACTAAAGTTTCCGTTTCTCATTTTCATCACCAGTTTTTCTATTTATACACGTTTGTTCTATGTTAAACACCTCTTTTCCCTTGGTGTTTATGTTTCATACACAAAAACCAACTGAAAACCATCTTCTTCTTAGTCATTATTCAGTCCATATTAAAAAGGTTGAGCAATTTGATTCACTAGTTCATCTCTCTATTTCCTTAACTACATTAAGCCCATTTGCTCATTTTCCTGCTCCTTCCAATTTATGTTACAGCTCTGATCCTGTGCTACTTGAAACTGAAGAGATGTGATTTTATTAGACTTTCATACAAAAGAGATTATCAATTTCAAGATGCAAATTATCTGTGCAAATCCAAAATAGCACTTATCCTTTCTCCATATAAAAGGTTCCAATGACTCTTCATTTTCCAGTCCTTAGAATTGACATCTCACTTACCATTTTTGCTTTCTTTGACTCTCCAGGACTATTCAATAAATGCAGCAAATTCAGATTGTTTTAACTATTCCACTAGGACATAAAGTCAAAGGATCTAATGTAGATATCAAATTTTTGAATTTCTTCAAATTTACTGCTTTTGTAGCAGTTATAGAAAATGATGGTGATTCCTAAGTAGGACTAACTTACCACTTAATTAGGGCCTCTGCATGTGAGATGTGGACAAATAGTTAACTTAGAGTCCTACCTATAGGTTTACAGTTCCAGAAATTTAATTTTTGTCAATGCATCTGCAATTGATCAGATTGAAATCTACTGAAATAGACTTTTCAATAACAAAACTCCCTATAGACCAGCATAGAAAGTTGGTTTATAATGAAGACTGACTGCCAACTAAACCAACTGTTAAGTCATCTAGTCAGTATATCCACCCCAGTTAGGGAAATGATCATAAAGGGGCAAAACAAACAAATAAAAATAAGAGTAGAGGCTAGCATCCTTAACTTATCAGATGGAATCATCAAGAGTTGGGATACTTCTGTCAATCAACTCAAAATCCCCACAATAAGGGAATCAGAGAATTATCTCAAGTCAATGCTAGCCAATTAATAATATGCACTGAGATTCTCTTTCAATCTTTTCATCAGTTAGCCTAGTCTTTCTTCAGATATGTAAATACAACTAATAAGGTAATTACTTTCTTTGAAAAGAATTATCTTATCGACCATTGTTTTTTCTGAACCAGACCCTTTGCTATGGACATGAAATATATTATGTTATTTAATCCTGAACAACAATAAAAATAAATCCTATGAAGTTTTTACAGAACAGTGAGATCAGAATCTCACCCATTGCTACATAGCTTGCAACTAGGATTCAAATCCAGATCTAGCAGTAACAAAATCCATTACTAAATTTTTTTTCTCCACTTCAAGTCAAGGAAACATGACATACAACTAATTTCATGTGTTGGTTTTATTGCTTTTCTCTTAGAGGATAAACTTATTAAGGAATTCTGGAAACACCTTATTACCTTACCTATATATGTTACTAATGTACACTATTTAACTTACTTGCCACAAAAAAAAAAAAGAAAGAAAGAAAGTAAGAAAAGAAAAGAAAAATTAAACCCAATCAATTCCAAAGAAAACAGCTGGTTTTCATGACGTACACAGAAAAGGAAGGAAGTTGGGCAACAAATACACTTTCTGTTAGTAATCCATCAGTGAAATTCCACTTGGTCACATGGTAACCAGGAAACGTGCTAAAGAAATGCAGAAAATTGATGCATTTTCCTCTTAGGTTTTCCAACATGAGTTCCATTTAGTTAACAATTCTAGCTAAGAATTATGTGCTTTTTGAGATGGAGTCTCGCCCTGTCACCCAGGCTAGAGTGCAATGGCATGATCTCGGCTCACTGCAACCTCTGCTTCCTGGGTTCAAGTGATTCTCTTGCCCCAGCTTCCTGAGTAGCTAGGATTACAGGCATGTGCCACCATGCCCGGCTAATTTTTTGTATCTCACTAGAGATGGGGTTTCATCATGTTGCCCAGGCTGGTCTTGAACTCCTGACCTTGTGATCTGCCCGCTTCAGCCTCCCAAAGTGCTGGGATTACAGGCATGAGCTACTGCACCTGGCCAAGAATTGTGTTTAATAGTGAAATTCCATTACAGGCATAGACTAATGATGAGACTGTAATGTTTCCAAAGTGTAACCCAGGCTGCAGAAGTTGGTAATAAAAATCAATACAAAATGATTCTTGAATCCCTTAAATTATTAAGTATATGTAATGAGGTGCTACTATGGTTTTAGGTAAGCATTTCTTTTTTTATGTGAGGCTTCCCAAGCATTGCAGAACACTGAGCATCCCTAGCTTCTGACTACTAAATGCCACTAGCATCTGCCAGTCTCGTTACAAACACACCAATGTTCCCGCACCACATTTGCAAATATTCCTCCTGTGGCTGGCAAATTCTGCCTTCTGAAGGAAAGCATGAGTGTAGTAGTTGGTAAAGGACGCATTTCTGGAAATTCCAAAGTGAGGGCCAGACCCACAACTTTAGAAATATTAGTACATGAAGGACTGTTCTATTCCCCAACTCCAGCTAACATCACGACAGAAATAAGTTAACCTTTCCTTAATAAGCTATTAAGAATTCCTTTTCTCATCTGTACTGAATAACTGAGGCAATTTTCTGCATCAGGGTACTCAACCAAATGTTAATTTGAACATTACTGGTTTGGACTCAAGATAATTTGCTATTTTCAATATGAACTGTAATTTTATATTGTTGATGATTAATGACAATAAGTATATATTATTTATATTATATTAAGTAAAGATTATATTAAGTATATTATGGAATAAAGAAATTAACGAGGAATACTTTTCATTTAAGAAAATAATCATGATTATCTTGTGCCAAAACCTATACTATATATTAGAGATACACAAAAGAATGACCTTGTCTTTTGTTAGTAAAGAAGACAGAATATTAAGCAAGTAATTGCCACATGGTTTGCTAAGAGATACAGAAAATGAATGTACAAAATGCCATGGGAAAATCCAGGTGGTAGTGAAAACTCCATCTATGGGGTTTAAAGAGAGCTTCACAGGAGATATTTCATTTCACTTGGATGTTAAGGCATGCATAGGAATTTGCCAGATGAAGATAGCCTTCAGTGAGAGAAAACTTCATGGGCAAAGACACAGGAGTATTAAATAACAGTAGTTCAGTGAGGCTGTACCAGGAAGAAATAATAGGAAATTAGGTTTAAATGATGTATGTGCACTTGAAGGAATAAGTGATAAGAAGTATGGCTTCTCTCCTTTGGGTGATAGGAAGTCTGATGAAAATGTATATGTGATAGTAACAAATGATTTAGTTTGTGAATGTCAATCATATACATTTCCTATCTGGTTCACTCAGTAAACATCTCTGCATTTGTGTTGCAAATTGATCATTTTATGGAAATTTGGGGAGAAAGATGTTTCTAGTTGCCACTGGTAGATTACCCTGGCTTCCTCAATCCTCACTGTCTACAGAGTACATTAAGACGCTTTTCACGCTGACCCAGAAAACGTTGTATATTTTCTTTTGTTTTGTGATGTCTGCTAGTTTTTAAGTCCAACTATTTAGATGTTCAAGATTTAGATTGGCTTAGATGGGACATTAAGGTTTTGTTTTGCTGGAAGGACAAAGGTTACCTTGTAATTATTTAATTGTATATGTCTGTATGCACATCATTCTCATACAAAAATACTTTTGACTGTAAAGACACATTTTTAAATTAAAAGGCGTGCTTGTAAGGTGAGGTGAATGGTATAGCATAAATATTTTCAATTAATAATCACAAAACTAAATGTTATCCAAGAGGATTAATAAGTGAGTTCAATGGTTCTTTTGGATGATTCTGAATTACCTTAATTTTGCTTTTTTTCCCCCTGAAACTCAAAACATAGTTTTCTCTATGCTTATATTTGTAATATTCATTGTATTTTCCCTAATTTTTTTCATTTCGTGATACCTTTCTTAATATTCAATATGCACATCTCAATATATTTCATAAGCAATTTCTGTAAACCTTTCTAGCTGTAGAATTCCTTTATATTTTAAATTAAGTCTCACAGTAGGAAGAAAAAAATTCAATGAAGGGGCCAACTGAAGAATCTAAGCATTTCTATTGTTAACCATGGAAAAATGCTTTACTTTATGCTCTTTAATTAAAATCTACATTTCTCTTATCAGTTTTCTTTCTGCATTTGTGCCCCAGTGAATATCCAGGAATGTAGCTGATATACCAGGCTGTTGTCATAATTGGATGAATAGAAAAAGGAATAAATTAAAAAGAAAGATATATTCTACCCACACAATTTTAGTTAAGGATACTTTATTCTATATGCACATGTATCCACTATTCATCTATACTATATAAATAAGGTATATGTAAACTCTGTTTTAAACAGCTGTAGAAAGCTGTTGGAAGTCAAGGTTTTTGCCAAAGCAAACTGCCAATGGCCAAGGTTATGTCTCTGGTGACTTTTTTAGTAATAACTGAGATGCTGGTAGACTCATTGCTGAGGTCCATACCCTGCATCACTTAGTTGTACAATTGTGGCTCTCACTCTGCAGTAGCAGATAATGATGCACTCAGCAGGGCTGCTCTAAGTTTTTTTATATGTAACTAACCTGAAAAATAGCTTCAGGCATGACTGAACAGACCACTGCCTCCTAGAAGCCAGGCCTTTTT
The DNA here is from genome assembly GCF_000951035.1 of Colobus angolensis palliatus. Classification (NCBI taxonomy): domain Eukaryota; kingdom Metazoa; phylum Chordata; class Mammalia; order Primates; family Cercopithecidae; genus Colobus; species Colobus angolensis. The sequence continues at coordinate 911,384 of NW_012117988.1, read as the reverse complement.
GAGATTTACTGATAGTGGAGGGAAAAACTCTTAGTGAAACTGACCATTAGTGAGAAATAACCCATTTTTTTTCTTAGACACGTAACAGTCCTTACATATTGGAACTAGGTTGGTAGTTCTCTCACCTTTGTCCCTTGACTTTTCATCTGTGTAGGGGAAGGTCTTGCTTTGTGGAACTTCAATCTTGTACATACTTGATGTATAGTCATTGAAAATAAGCATGAATGCATTAGTCTATGTAAATTCTTTAAGAGTGGTTATTATAACGCAGTTTATATGCTTGTTAATATTAGCATTTTTAAGGTTTTATATGATGTTCTTAAAGAAGGCCTAAGGACATGAGTTCCACTACAAAAGGAAGTGGAATAAAATTCATGATTAGTTTAATGAGTCACTGAAAAATGCCTTCTTTTCAAAGCAAAGCTGTAATTCTTTAATCAAAGACTGGAGGCAATGAATGAAAATTACATTATCTCACTAAATCACTTATCTTGGATTCAAATATGACAAGTGGCCTCACCAAAAAAAATATGCATCAATTCTGCATTTGATGAGCTGGGCAAAATTAAAACTTTTAATTCCCAGCTTTGTCATCGACTGGTTGTCTTGTAAAGCATCTTTCTTTGCCTCCCATATACCATACGTGTAGACAAAGCACATTTTATAGTTTCAGCTATTTCTCTTACTAGAATTAGGTTGAAGTAAAAGCAAAGGAAAAATATCAGAGTACAGGGAGAATTACTGAACAGTGTTTTAGGTAAATCGAAAATTGTTTTGCCGTTAATCTTTGGGGGAGTCTGATAGTGCAGACCAGAGTCTTGAGATAGACGGAGCTAAGATCAAACCTTGGCTCAAACCTTGGCCACTGATTACTTTTAAGTGTCAAGGTGATCTTGAGCAAATTTGTTAACTTTTCTGAGGCAGATTTTTTTTAATCTATAAAATAGGAATGATATCTACCTTCCAGAGTTTTTATAAGAACAAACTTGATAATGCATGTAGAGCATTTAGCAGCAAAGAATTTGGCACTCAGTTGCTTATGGCAGCTATGTATCTTAGAGGAATTTTATTCTATTTCTCAAAAATGTATAACTCATGGAACAAACAAAAATATTCTCACATAAAGTTTTATGTGCTGAGCTTGGGAAATTCTTCCTTTTACCTCATGGAACCAAAGATATACCAAAATACGTTTTTAAATAATGGGAAAATATCTATTTTGTATTGTAAAAAGTTTGGTTATATCTATATTTAAGTGATCAAAATCTTCAAACGTAATATGCCTATCATTATAAAAATCTAGCTTTTCATTTATTATAAGAATAAATCAGACTTTAGAAAAAATCTTTTCTATTAAATACATATTTACTTTTTAATGTTAAAGAATTCCAGTAAGAAAATCAATAAAAATATATAATATATATATGAAATCATTACAAGGTTCATGCTTCCAGCAAATTTTTAGAACTATGACCCACTTGAATCCAATATTCTAGGCCCTAAATATGAGTGTGAAGGACACGAGAACAATAAACTAGCTTGTCAGATTAATTTCTTAGGCCTGGCTTTACTTAAATTTCTCTAGAGCAGGGTTGTTGTAGAGGTATTCAGAATTACTTTAACTGTCAAGCATTCTTGCTGCGCAGAATTAAGTCTTAAAAATAAGTTAAATTAATATGTATTTAATTAGATATTACAACTGACATTCAACTTGTATACAATTATTTTACATTGTGTTAAATGTGTATATTTGTCAGGGTTCTCTAGAGAAAACCAATTTGTGTGTGTGTGTGTGTGTGTGTGCGTGTGTGTGTGTGACAGAGAGGGATTTTCTATACATCTATGAATATATAAAAATATTTATCATAAGGAACTGGCTCATCCTGTGAAGGATGTCCCAAGATCTGCAGTTGGCAAGCTACAGCCCCAGGACAGCCAGTGGTATAATGCCAGATCAAGTCTGAAAACCTAAGAAACAGAAGAGATGATGGCATAAGTTCCAGTCCGAGTCCAAGTCTGAAGGCAGGAGAAGACCAATATCCCAACCTCCAAAACCGTTAGGCAGAAAAAAATCAAATTCTCTCTTACTCAGCCTTTTTGTTCATTTAGGACTTCAGCAGATGGAATGAGGCCCACCCACATTGGGGAGAGCAATCTGCTTTACTCAACTCTACCAGTTCGTTAATCTCATCCAGAAACACCCTCATGAACACACCCAGAATAATGCTTAACCACATGTTTATCTGAGAACTCCGTGGCCCAGTCCAGCTGACACACAAAATTTACCATCACAGTACATTATGATGGGGTATGGTATATTCTAATGTGATATAGAGAGGAACATCTGGACATAAGAAAGTCTAACGTTGATGAAGATTTTTAGAAAGCACCGGAGGAGTTCTCTCTAAAGCTTACCCTAGCCAGATCATGTTGATGTTCATCACCATAAAAAAAAAGAAAAAATGCTGATTAGAGTGGGACAACAGAAAAGTGACCCTGAAATACTGAGCGTCCCTACTAGGCAGAACTAGCAAATCCAGAAATCTTTACTGGACAAAAAGTAGAATGATTCTCAGTCTAGCTTGATCAGTGATACACAGATTTGTGTTCTATCAGATGGCGACTGAAGACCCCGTGTGGGAATCTGGATAGTGTCCTGTATAGGGCCTGAGTAGAGCTGCTGAGAGCTGCATCGGCATGCAGGAAGGGAATACCTTTTTCTAATTTATGCAGTATCTCCCTCTGGGCCAGCAACAGCCTTGATTATCAACTAGTAGTATCATACACCACCACCACTACCACCATTAGCCTCACAGTAACTTTGTAAAAATCCTGTAATTAATTATGTGATTATTAGCTTGATAAATCAAGGAATACAAAGACTTCAAGTTGGTTAAATGTTCTTAGTGGAGTCTGTCAGACTCTACAAAGTGAATAACTAGATATAACTAGGACATTAGAATAGAAGAAACCTTAGAAATAATTTATTTCACCTACCTTTAGCCATCAGACTTTATCACTGCTGACTGTGCTAGATAGATGCTGGACTATACAGACCTCTGTTCATAGGAAGCTTACATTGCAGTGAAGGGAGAAAAATAATGTCTCAGTAAATAATATAAATAATGAGATGGTTGTGTATGAGATAAGGGCTGTGAAGGAAATAAACAAGATAATGGAAGAAAAAATCACTGGTAAATACTTTACAAGCCAGGGAGAGAGTAGAGGGAAGGCATTTATGACAATATATTCAGACTCAGCTGCAGGAAGTTCTGGGGACTGTTTGAGCTTGAAGGGGAATAGCAATGTAAATAAAAGATCAACATGGCTGAGTGAGGGATCAGCAAGACTTGAAATTTGTAAAGGAGTGGGAGTAATATAGAACAGACCATTATACAAGGTTTGACTTTCATTTTAGAATTCATCAGAGGCCATTGAAAGGTTTAAAGAATGAAAATGATATGGGAGGATTTTCTTTTTCTGTTTTGAATTTCATTATTGAGTAGATATTAGACTGACAGGGTTTATAAATAAAACAATAGATGGTTTTGTTTTGTTAATTTTTCTCATTTCTGTTGTCTGAGTCAATTTCCATGTTTTCTTATCATGTCTGTTCTCCCAAGTGTTCCTTTTAAACTTGCCTTCTTTACTCGTTTTATTTTCTCTTCTATCTCTTTCTTAAATTCTAGCAGCTTGTATTTCATCTCTTCTTTCTTTCATTTCATCTTCTTTCATGCAAACATCTCTTCCTTGAGTTCTTGTATTTCCTCTTTAGGGTCTTCTTTCATAGCAATAACTTCATGTATTTATTTAAGCCTATGATAAAATGTTTGGTTACAATTTTTATATGCTCATTGTGATTTTTTTCTTGAGATTTTTTTTTTTTTATCCATTCATATGATAGTAACACCTTCTTCATAGAGTACAACCATGCTATGTCTGCTACTGTTTTGTTACTCAGGGTTGGATGTAGAAGATTTTACTGGAACAGGTATTTATTTGAAAGAGGTTCCTAGTGTGGGTCTATGCAGTCTTCTGGGCTTTGCAGCTCAAGTGTCTCTTTTAGTCTTCTTGGATTTAGATTGTTCTCTTCCTATATAGAGCCTCTGAGCTTATCTGTGTAGTCAGCTATCTTTAAGATATCCAGTAGTTTCTGCTGCCAGCCCTGCATGCCACATTCCCTATTTTTTCACTGCCATTGTCATAAACAGAAACGGCTCTATTGTCCAAGGCAATATTTATTTCAGATCATTGTAGGACTTGTTTTCACTGGCATTGTCTTTAATCTGACAAGGCTATTAGACTCATCACCTTGGCAACTGCTCTCTGATGGCAGCATTCTCAGAACTCAGCCACGTTTACTACATCTCCAGCATCAGTTTTAACTTTCACATTTCAGGGGATTCCTTGCTCTTAGAGAATGTATCTGTGTTGTGCTCTCCAGAATCAGCTACCTCTGGGTCTTCCATGCACTTACCAGCCAGTGCCCTCCCTTCCTCCCAGGTGGCTCTGCCCCGATCTTGGCGGCATTTGGTGGCACTAACTTATCATTGGAGTTACAGCTTCTTTCTGTCTCCTAATGTTTCTGCAAATTGAAGTTAGGCAATTTTTGACATTTTATATATGTTTGTTGGTTGGTTGGTTGGTTTTTCTAATGCTTAATGGTTTCTAAGAGGAATAGTGAGTTGTTTTTAGGTAAACAATAACCATATAAAAGAACTACAACCACGTTCGTATTGATTTCTTTCTCTCTCTTTCTCTATATTTTTAATGATCACTGTGGCTGCTAAGTGAAAAATGTGTTGTTTGGGGACAAGAATATATATAAGCAGAAGAATTTGGAGCAACTTCAGTAGTCCATGCTACAATGATTGTGGCCAAGATTGTAGTATGGCAGAAGAGATAAGTCAATGTGTTTGAGACATATTTCAAAGGTACAGTGGATAGGAATTGGTGAATTGGGAGTTGTATATAAGGGAGAAAAAGCAATTCAGGAAGGGTCCTATATGTTTAGATTTGGAGAATAGGGTTGATGATGGTATTATTTATTGAGAGTTCTTTTTGGATATATGTTAGATATTGGATAATATTGTAAGACATCTGTAAGGAAATGCCAAATCTGGACTGAAGATATAAATTTGGGCATGAGTAAATTATAGATGGCATTTAAAACATGGAATGTGAGGAAATCAGATTTAGAGAGAGTTTAATGAAAATAAAGATCCCAAGACCAAATCTTTGACACCAACATTTACAATAAGAGAAATTAAGGAGCCAGGAAAGGAAATTGAAGAGGGGTGACATTGAGGTAGACAGAATGCCTCATCTCACTTAAAAGAAATATGAGTTCTATGAACCCTGCCTCCAAGCTGCCCATTAGTGCTTTCTGAGCCTGTCTCTCAACACATTGCTTTTCATCTCAGTGATTTAAGATAATACTTCAAAATTTCACTCTTAGTGTGAAAGTTTACCCAGTGAGTAATATTTTAATAGTATCAATTGAATCTTAAATACCATCTGTATGTCATTAACTTTAACTTTATATCTCTAGTCCAGACTTTTTTGCTGAGCTCATGTATCATCCTTCTAATTGACAGCTCTACATGAATGTCTAATAGGATCCCAAACATATACGTTCATAATTATAAATATAAAGCAGACATTTATGAAATTATATTTTCTGATGACAACTATAGTAATAGATCACCCAAAACTTTTAATATGTAAATAATCATAATTGTATAATATGTAATATATTATTCATGTATTTGGTACTTATTTAATAATATATTCAGGAAAATACATTCTTTTTTGTTATTTTATCTTCTTAATCTTTCAAAGTTTAATCTTTGAAAGATTAAAGTTCTTAATCTTTCAAAGCTTACTTGTGAATAGGACAAAGTTTACTTGTGAATAGGATCTCAGCTTTCTTCAGCAATTTTGTTCAAAATAGTCCTGTTCTTAACAAATGTCAGCTGCTTTGTGGTTTGATATAATGAGGCAAAAGCTTTTTCTGCCTTCCTGTATTTTTTGTGACATTTAACTTGCTTATTCTTAGGGTATTTATGTTAAAAATGTATGGGCTGAAAGCCTTACCAACAACTCACTGAGTTTTCTTCATGAATGTGGAAATTACCTTTTGATGAAAAGGGGGGTCTGCTCACAATGATGTGATGTCTCAGCGTAGGCCACAGTGACTGCTGTCACTATTCGCATAAGTGCCCACTGAAAGCAAACAGGTCAAGGTCAGCTTTGTTTTCCCCTTGGAAAGTGTAGCATCTAAAGAAAGAGCATAAAATGCTCTGGGACCTTAATAACACAAAGTATGTTCCACTTTGCGGAACAACAGATTAAAACTCAGTCTTTTCATTGAAACAACATATAAAAACCAGAAGCAGCTGTAGTTTTATTACATTCGAACCTGATTTATAAAAATGATGGCCTGTGACAGAAAGAGGTAAAAATGCATAAAGCAGTTACTAGATTATTTTTTAGCTCAAAATTTTTACCTGTTCAAACTATGCAACCTCAGGAAATCTAAATAACTGGCCATGGAGCTAAAAGCTGTCTAATTGAAGTACCTGCAATGGTTATAATTCTGACAGCTATAACTCCTGGTATCTGCCCTCTTGCCTTGGAAAGTCTCTTTAAGTCATGTTTTCGATGGGCAGATGCAATTGGGTTGGGAGAAGTCACATTAAGCTATGTAAAAGGTTATTATCCAGACATTATCCTATTTTATCTTTCAATAGCTTTACACATGGGTATAACTCAATTTATATATTTATAGCCCATATACTTATACAAAACAATTAGAGGCAGCTTTCAATAATTTAGTCAATATAATAAAATAGAAAGAAAAGTCAGGGTCAGTAGAAACACAGATGACATAGAATATAATATGGAAAAGATTATGTAGTACATAAGCAAGCTTTACATATCTATGAGTTTACTAAAACTAGTTACTAAAATTAGGCTGCATATTTAGCTTTGAACTTTTTGGCACAAGTATAATTATACTACTTTTACAAAGAAAGAGATTGAAGTTCAGAGAAGTTACTTAATCCACCCAAGGGCATAGTTGGAGAGTGGTAGAGTTGAGATCTGATCTTGAATGTCAAGCCTTGATCCCCCAAATCTATGTTGCTTCTACCACAATGTGCTGAGCAGTTTTCATTCTTTCTTTTTAAGTCAGGTTTCACCCTAGACATATCTTTCCTTCTGTACTGAACCTTATTCTTTCAAAATGTAAATTTCCCTGAAATCACATTAGAGGTGTGATGCATTGACAAATTTTGTTACCTTTAGTTTGTTCCAGCTGAAGAACTCAACCCCCTGAATGGTGGATCAGCAACCTTTTATTATTGGAGGTTGTGAGTGAGAATGTTTTAAGGACTTCTACCCAGAAGCATCTGATTATTATGGGAATGCAGCCAAATTGCATGAAACTATTATAGAAAAATTACCAGCTAAACTCTATTATTTAGGTTTCTATAATCTATCTGCAATTTACTTTTCCAGCCTTAGATCCTTCTTCTTCCCTCCATTATATTCAATTCATGAAATATTTATTAAGCATGTATTTATTATGCTAGGCATTTTGGGGAGATAAAAAAGATGAGTGAGATACATTTTTTACTGTTAAAAGAGATTAAGTTTATTGCCAGTGATAAGCCAAGTGCAAACATAAAGTGGAATGAGTTAAGTGACATAAAAGAAATAGAAAATGCAGTTGGGATTTTAAGGAAGAAGGAGTTCATTTGATTAACAAGACCCCAAAGATCTGTATGACTCAGGGGGATACTTTTTCTAGGCCTTGAATGGTGTTGGCAGTATACAAAATACATGACATTTCTACCACTGCTCCCAAAGTCGTACCTGGTTTGACATCACTAATCACTCATGGCTTTTTTTTGTTTTTTTTTTTTTCGAAGATGAATTGATTTTGGAATTTTTCCCTCATATCACTCTCAAGAAACCTTGCCAGTTTATCAGAGTTGAAAGCAGAGAAAAAACTTATTTTTAAAAAACCTTCATTTTGAGGAGATACGGGAAGGGAGGCTGGGAGCGTGGTAGAAGTTAAGGAAGAAACATCAGTAAAGGCAGAGATGGGAAGGCATATACATTGTTGGGAAATCCAAAGTTGCCCAGTTTGTCTATCATATAGGCTATATATTTGGAGAGAGAAAACTGAAACAAATACAGATGTGAGGCCCTATTTTGAAAGGCCTCAAATGCATGCATGGGAACATATATACATAAACTTCCTTCCGTAGCCAAACTGTACTACTTCTCAGAATGTAGTCTTTTCCATTTCTGCACATTTGGCCCAGAATATCTGATAATAAGAACAGTGTCCTACTCTTCTCTGTTATCTCAAACTCTGGCCATCCTAGCCCCAAGATCACTCTCTGACCCTCTGACTTCCATACAATAACACTATTATTATATTTGTTAATGACTTTTATGATGTGTTTTCTGATAACACTGGTCATATATTTACATGTAGGTGTCCTGTTTCTCCAGCTATATTGTAAACTCCTTGACATAGGAGCAATGTCCTATTTCTACAGGTGTTTCTAACACAGATTGAATGATTGTCAGCGGTAAAATGGTGAGAGATTCACAAAAACTTGACTTAAATTTAAATTGGGAAGAAAAGGAACTTAAAGTTTAGCAGTCTGGCACTGTCTCCCAACATAGCTCTGTCCCTGTGAATGTTTAAATACTTTATACAGTCTCATAGCTAGAGGGAGAGTTGAATATCAGACTTATCAGTGGCTGACCTTTTTGAATCCAAAACGAATACAGTCGTAGCAGAACAAATACAATTGAATCAGAAAATAAGCAGCAAGTTTCAAAAATCTGATGAAGTATGTTAAGGTCTATTTTAGAGGGTCTAGAGTTCAAACCAGTGGTTAAAATGAAGGCACAACTCTAAACCTAGAAAAGTCCTCTATTGCACATGAGAATCAATGTCAGAATTGACAAAATCCCCAAGAGTTTACCTGAAGATCAATAACTATATTCATGAGACGCTGAAACATATGAAGTAGTCTGAAGAGGTTACTCTGTGGCTTCTTGAATTTTAGAGGAAAAAAGTCAACTAAAATAGAAGTTACTGGAACATAAGTTGTTATACCACAAAGATTCACATGTTCTGGCTCAAAACACAGATCTTAGTTATTTTTCATTCTATAAAAAGAACAACATATCTTTTCTATGCATGTTTCTTTATTTTCCAAGTGTTCTACCATGAATGTTTTCACTTTCTTAAGCCAAAAATAAACTTAATATTTAAAAAAAGCTTATGACTAGGTTGTTTTCAAATCACCAGCAATATGTCTGTACCAAATTTCTGTACATTTGAGCAACGAAATTTTCAAATTTACAATTAGACCACTAATAAAAACTAATTTGGATTTTTCGAAGATTTTCTCCCCCACTTACTGCCTTAGTTCAAGCAATTGATGAGTTTTAGCTACTTACTTACAGGAAGATAGGTCAAGTGAGTTGGGAAGTCAGGGAAGTAATCCTAGGTCCATTTACCTGGGCAGGACCCAGTCTGAGGACCAAAGAGGTATGACTGGATAGGCTGTTTCTTTGATGAGACTTCCAGGCTGGCCAAGAGTTTATACTTAGGAATCTCTTTTTGGGTGAAGAATACCCAAATGCTATGCTAGATAAATGAGTCAGGGCCTCAGCTTCTCAGGAGCTATAGGAGTACACAGTTACACAATGAAACAAGAGCCAAACATGGGTGTATTAGTCAGGGTTCTCTAGAGGGATAGAACTAATAGGATATATATACATACAAAAAGGAGTTTATTAAGGAGAATTGACTCCCACAATTACAAGGTGAAGTCCCATGATAGGCTGCCTGCAAGCTGATGAGCAAGAAGCCAGTGCTAGATCAGCCCAAGTCCCAAAGCCTCAAAAGTAGGGAAAGTTGACAGTGCCGACTTCATTCTATGGTCAAAGGCCTGAGAGCCTCTGGCAAACTACTGGTGTAAGTCCAAGACTCCAAAAGCCGAAGAACTCGGAGTCTGATGTTTGAGGCCAGGAAGCATAGACCATGGGAGAAGGATGAAGGCCAGAAGGCTCAGCAAGTTAGCTTATTCTACCTTCTGCCTGCTCTTCCTAGCTTCACTGGCAGCCAACTGGATGGTGCTCACCCAGATTGAGGGTGGGTCTGCCTCTCCCAGTCCACTGACTCAAATATTAATCTCCTCTAGCAACACCCTCACATACACAGTCAGAAACAATACTTTGCATCCTTCGATCCAATCAAATTGACACTTAATATTAACCATCACAATGGGGAACAAAGGCAGCTCTGTTATCTGTTTTCTGTTACCAGGGTTGGACCTCACCAGAGCATTATCAGCACTGGTTCAGCCCCAGGTCAGAACAGGAGAGAAGTTGAGTCCAACAGACCAGCGGTCAGCTTTGGAGCAGCACTGCACTGAGGGAGAACGCATTGCAGTTAAATTCAATTTAACTGCAGCCCTTATCCAACTTTAGCTGAGACTTTAGAAATATTTTCTCCTTAAATTACGTCCAGACTTGGAACCATGTGCTATCATGAGTGGGAAATTAAGAGGAACAGAGGCAGGGAGAATTAGATGCGGCTGGTATTTTTCACCTATACATATAAGAGGAAATCTAAGATGTTTGGTTTATTTGTGCCTGTTTGGCCTTTTAATGACAATTTTTAATCTGGGAATGATGATTTTCATAATGACAATTAGGGATATTTCTAGTTATGTTTTTCTCACCCAGGGGACGCTCCAGTTATGGTGGAAAGAACCCTGATTGAGGAGTCAGGAAACAATGGTTCTGGTACTTATTCTGTGGCTCACAAGCTGGATTCTTTGTAAAATTCACTTTTCCTCTCTGGATCTTTCTTCTTCTGTGAAATAAAGGGATTGAGCTAGATAGATGATATCTATGGGTATATTTTTAATTTACCATCCTGTGACTCCATTAAGCAAGCCTGACTTTTAACCAGAGCCTTCCAGAACAGGTACTTATGCCCTAACTAATGGATGCTACATGTGGGTATTTGGAACAGAAAAATATCTGCTTTGATTTTTAAAATAGAGACAATTAATGTAAAGGCTGCATGACTGAGTTTTCTCTCTTGTATTTTGAAGAATTTACATTTTCTTCATATAAGCAGGGACAAGAGATAAAGTAAGTTTCTGAAGTCAGAGTTTGTAAGTGGCAAGCCCCTAACTCAAACCCAGGTCTTTGTGACATCAAACTCTACACTGAATCAGAAAAATCATAGCAAAAATGTCATCAAAGGTGCAGATGCCAGTTTTATTTTCCTACCTGGGAATTGCTATTGATAACAGTGCAGAATATGTGAAGAGTCTACCATAGAGAGGACATTTCCACCATAGAGAGGACATTTCCACCATACAGAGGACATTTCCACCATACAGAGGACATTTTGTCACTTGTTAGGCTTGCATTCCCTGTTCATAGGTGCCTTGTCTGATTCCATGGGAAGCATCCTCTATTCAGCAATCCCATATTTGTGACATTCCCAGAAGGATGCACTTACTTGTTTACTGTCTACATCTACTTCTCAAGGAAAGTTCTTTAGGGTAGTACAGGTTTTTCAAATTAAGCATTACAGTTTTGAGTTATAAAAGTAGAATTCTTGTCACAGCTACTTGTATCAGTTGACCAGATTCAAATGTCAGTGACAAGAAAGTCCAGGCAATGTGGCTCAGGAATGTGGCCACATGGTTTTGATCTTAGATGTGCAACTTTATAGCAGCTAAGTAGTTAACATCTCTATACCTCACTTTCTTCACCTGTGAAACAGTGATAAAAAATTGTGTCTACCTCACAGGGTTGAAGTACTCAATGCATTTTGGCTTGAAATAACAAAAAACCCTTAAAATTGCTCTTTTCTATTGACACATCCCAAATACCTATTTGATTCAGCCAAATGTTTCCTTGTCAAATTAATAATTAAGAAAGTATGAATAACCAGGGAAGTCAGCAACATGCAATAAAAATAGCCTGAGTCTGGGAGTCGTGTTTCAGTTATCTATTGTTTTATCACAAATCTCTCCAAAATGTAGTAGCTTAGAATAAGAATAATAATGTGCATTATTTGCCCATAATTTGGCAGTTTGGGCAGGGTTTAATGGAAATGCTCATCTCTGCTTCATGAAGTATTGGGAGGGCATCTTGACTGAGGCTGATGTAGTCTCTCATCCTCCAGGACCTGCCTCTCTTCAACAGTATAGTTGTACTTTACATGTGGCTGTCTTCCAAGAGTGAAAGCAAACACTCCAAGACCCCAAAGGCATGAGTATCAAAATCCCTGGACATCATTTATACTACATCCTGTTCACCAAACCAGTCCTAAAGCCATACCAGATTCAAGTGAAAGGACATACATCTCTACTTCTAGATGAAAGGTGTGGCAAGTGCAGAGAAGGAAGAAATTGCCAGGGGCTATCTTGTCGACAGGCAGAACTGAGTTCCAGCGAAATTTCATCTACCTAACACCTAAGGGACTTCTGTGAATCTCAATTTTCTCATCTTTAAAATAGCTCATTTTAAGATTGTGTGTACTCATATAAATGATGCATGTAATGTGTCTAACAAAATTCTTTATTTATTAAAAATGCTAGGTACATATTTATTTCCTTTTCTTTTTCTGTAATGCTTTTATGAAGAACAAATTGAAGTAAGGTTAGAGAGTATTGTTTCTCTGAAGGAGAATAATATCCTTCTGCTCACTGCTGTGCATCCCCAGTTGAAAAGCTATTAACCACATAAACAAATGTAACACCTGAAAATAGGGGTGCCATGGCCTGGGACTTTTGATTTGTCATGTATTTAAAGTTGAGATTTGTTTGCTGTGTCTCTGGCTTGTTAATACATATTTCAAGTCTCCACCAATGGAGAGTCATAAGCCTCTAATTGTATGATGGCCTATTTCTTTGAGGGACCCCTAGGGTGCCCCAAAGGTAACTTCATCTTTGCCTAATGGCCTGTAGTTTAAGTCATGCCATCTCAAACATGTCAGTCACTTTTGGGAATGTCATGCAGCAGCTTTCACAAGGATATGTTCTGAAAGGAACAGAAACATCACTGCATTTAGGGAGATTCACTACAAGATGGTAGAGCCCCATCTACAACTCTCTGTTATCGAACGCATTATGTCGGTCTCAGTGGTCAGTTAGGATGTCTTTTTTTCCCCTTCCACTTAAAGCCATTATCTTTGACTAGTCTTCTAAATGAACCTTCGATAAATACCCTTGCAGATGGAATTATTCAGTACTTATTCTAGGTTTTCGTAGTAGCCAAAGCCCATAAAATACAATTATCTGGAGCTTTAACCCTTTAGATATGAAATTTTACTATAAGCCACATCATGAAAATACAGCACAGAATATGATATATTCTTTGACTATAAAAATTATGTTGAGGAATTAATATCACAGACTACTTTAGAGGAGGCAAATTCCATGGCCTTTTATCAAAATTTTTATTTTTAACATGACAGAGCTGCTTAGTATTTAAGGCCTTTCATTTAAATCAGCCTTGTTAAGATTAATTTGAATGATTTGAATTTGAGATCCTATTGGTATGGAGTATAACAGGTGCAGATTGGTTGGTACTCAATTTTCACCAGAGAGTGTTTATCACAAACGATGGGATAAATATGCTGGCAATTAGAGACATTTGGGAAATGTAAAAACTGAACCTCTGGAATGGGATTTGAAAGTAGCTGTTCCGTTCTTAGTGATTGATCAGCCTTAGGCAATATTATAGTATTTCATTAATGTCACCAGTTAGTTTCATGGGCTTGGCTCACACTTTGGCTCCCACAGAAAAGAAGGTCACTCAATTTTTTTTCCCTGTACTTATTTCCCCTGAGCTCTGGTCTTGAAAATCTAAGTGCGCCTTAATGATCTGGAACTGAAACCTCTCCTATTCCAAGGATGAGACTCCAAGAAAGCCCTACAGTCTACAGCATATGTTCATAAGGTTGGGTCTAATTTGGCTGCAGAGAAATACTAGGGGAATCATAACAGTCTAGCCTCAGCATTTGGGTAGAAAATTCTACCGTACTCTGTCCAGAGTGCCACTAAAATATTCCATAAATTAATGTGCTAAAAGAAGTTTTTATATATGCTGCATATAAGCAGTTTTGTTTTTAGTATCCTCTGAAACAAATATACTTGTAAATATAGACTGCTGAAATAAATAGATGTACTTAAAGCAATAGTGATCTTTAATTACAGAAGAAACTACATGTCTTTTATTTCTCTTTGTTATGTTGCTTGGGCTTCTGAAAGGTCTTAAGAAATTTATAGCCACAGCTTCCCTCTGGTACTGAGAAGCTTTAGCCAAATAGCCAATGCACACACATTTTTCTTCTTCCTCCTCCTATCCCCAGTGTTTTTGCTGAAGAATATATATCCTCTTGACTTTGTGTTTTCTGGCTCCAGAGTTCTGAATGTCCTACCAGAAGCACAATTCCTTTTGACATCAAGAGATTTGAAATGGCATTTAGGACACTGCTGACTTCCAACCTTCTTTTTATATGAGTATCTATCTCATTCTATGTATTTAGTGTGAATAATACACAGGCTGCTCTTTTATGGCACATGTCATTATCTTCTAAATGTCTTCCCTTATGTTATTACTGGTAATATTTATTTTTGTTCACTAGAGATTTACTTGATTCAGTGAAAGGCCACAGCAAGAATCATTGAAGAAAAGGCATGAGCTTTCCTTTTCTTCCTGTTTTTCTTTTCCTGTATTTATTCCATCTCTCCCCAACAGCTAGTCTATGTCCCAGAACATTACTAATGAATGCTAGCAGCTGCCTTGATAGTGATCCCATTTCTCAGGAAACCAATGGGGAATTTCTGATGAGCGCAGTATTTTAATACTTCGCTGGGAAAAATAAGTTGATCTCTATTTACTCAGAGGTAAATAAAAAATTATATGTGCATGTGAAACTATTCAAAAAAACAAAAAACAAGATAAATATAGTTTGTCTCTGAGGTATTTTGCTGTCTTTTAATAGGAGTGTGCAGATGGTATAATATGCATCATTATAAATGTGGTATGTCTGTGTTTGGAGGAAAAACTTCCTTTCTTTTTACCTGTTTGATTTTGAAATTGCCAGTGGAAAACAATTGAAGTGTAATCTTCTGTTCTTGTAAAGAGAAGTAGTTTAGTCCTCCCAAAGTCTTATCTTAGATGTTGTTCCTAAATTTAAGTGCATGATTTTAACATGTTAACTTCAAACATTCTTCTTAGCGAAATATAGTAGAATCAGATTTCTTGAATCCAGATGGGATTCAAACTCTAAATTGTGACTAGGGTTAATGACTGCCAAGTCATATGGTATCCTCCAGACTACCACCAAGCAAATGCTTCAATGAATAGACCAATTGTCTTTAAAGCCTCTCCTTGAGAGAATCCACAGTAATATGCCAGTTTTAAGTGACATCTCCATTGTTGTGGGAGTTGTGTTTTCTATTCCCAAATATAGGCTGAAAAAAGTCCTAGGATATTACATAACATTGTTGTGCTTTTTCCATATAAGAATTAAATATTTTTTAAACGTCCATGTTGGAGAATCAAAGGTTACCTGTCCCTTTTTTATAGAAGGGTTCACGTTTTGTTTAATTTTAGTCAGAAAGCCAATTACAAAAGCATTTTTGAATGCCAGATATGTTCCAGAAGCAATATTCTGTGCCACGAGGACTACATAGACCAGTGTCTCTTGACTGAAGGCAGACTCCTATCTAGAAAAGGTATCCTTCATTCCTGAGAGTGCAGCCTTGAGAAGGGCACACTTAGAACTGAGAGAAAAGGAAAGAAACAGGAAGACATTGCTGACCAAGCAGATGAACAGACTCAGTGCTGGAATCAAATCCAGATTGCTCTTACCTTTCACATAGCCAAGTAAATCTAAGTATATAGCCTATTTTTGAGGTTCTCCCTTCTTCATATTTTATTAAATAGATTTCCTTTTTGAAACCTGACTATGATTTTAGGAGATCCTCAAAACTAGAAGAAATGTTATTATTCTTAGTTTTGTTTTTGTAAAAGCCTGGGAAATATGAAGTGGCCCCTTTTCTCCATTCAGCATTATTCAGTCCTCTCAAATATTTGGTTCAACTTTGATCTCAAACAAAAGATAGGTAAGCACAAGAATGAGAAGAAAATGTTGACACATAACTCAGTATTTTTCAAATGCTGAGAATTTGGTCCAAAGATAGAAAACCAGCAAATAAAAACAAAAAGAAATAGAATAACTAGCCGGGCGAGGTGGTGGGCGCCTGTAGTCCCAGCTACTCGGGAGGCTGAGGCAGGAGAATGGCGTAAACCCGGGAGGCGGAGCTTGCAGTGAGCCGAGATCCGGCCACTGCACTCCAGCCTGGGCGACAGAGCGAGACTCCGTCTCAAAAAAAAAATAAATAAAAAATAAATAAATAAATAAAAATTAAAAGAAATAGAAAAGAGATTATTTAGGTATCATAAATATATTTTGACAAATTGGACATTTGTAATCCTAGCACAATAAATGAGTCAACAGTAGGCATGTTGTCTGCAGTAGGCGTCACCCAGTTTGTCAGCACATTTTAGACCAGTAAATAATTACAATAATTAAAAATGTAAAACTCTCCAAATTCTCTCAATGTAATTGAACTCTTATATGAAATGAATTAAAAAACATAACTTGTGGTTCTTTTGACGCTATGATGGTGGCTTGGAAATGGAAAAGACAAAGGAAAGTGTAAGTCAGCATCATCCTGGGATAGCTTGCTTTTAATTCCCAGGAAGAAATCCAGAAGGAGGAATGATTTTCACAACTTTCATACTGAAACGCACAGAGCTACTCTTCTGTAACATAGTGGGGAAAAATAAGGGTTTAGGAAACAAACATCTGGGTTCTAATTCCATTTGGACCTGTGTGATTCTGGACAGGTCAGCAAAACTTTCTGATTCTCTCTTTTCCTATAGACAAAACAATGCTGATAGTTGTCCTGTAACATGTGAGTTTCAATAAGATTTTGCATTTATCTGGAATGTAGTGAAGCCCTAAGCATTTGTTATGTTCTTTCTTCTAATCCCTGTGTTTATATACATAGCCCTATTTCACTATGAATTGTTAAAACATTTAAATAATATGTATTTTTAATTATACTTTAAGTTCTAGGGTACATGTGCACAATGTGCAGGTTTGTTACATATGTATACTTGTGCCATGTTGGTGTGCTAGTGTGCTGCTGATAAAAACATCATATAGCTTGAGTCTATCTTTCCTGAAAATTATTTTTAATGGCTTTTGATACTAGTAATCTACTCCCAAACTGGACACTGAGAAAGCATACACTACTGAATGTTTTGTTTTAAGCTTTCTTAGGTACTGTCTCAAGACAATTGAACACATTAAAATTAGGAGATTAAGTAAAAAGTAGTATCATGCGCTAGTTTTAGGAAGACCGGGAATTAAGTCCTCTCCCAGCTCTGATTTTTCCACATAAGTCAATTCATCTTTTATCTTATTTTCTCCCATATATAAAATAGAGATGGTGGTATTTATTTTTGGCAATACTATGAAATTTTCAATTCTTAGGAATTTAAAAGAGCATTAAATATTGCATTTTTGCAAGATATTTATTTTTAATAGCACCAAGCCTGAATATATAATTCGTCAGTTCTGAAGTCTTCATGCTTATTTTCACTGATTCATATTCTAGTGGAGTAATGACAAGAAATTGGATTTTTTAAGTGTGCAGTTCTTCTTTATTCACTGGTCTTTAGAAGATCTTTTTTCCTTAAGTAAAACAATCTTTCCAAAGATGTAGTTCATAAATCTTTGGGTATTTCTCTGAAGAATGTTCTTGTAAGGGACACGTTTTATACTCTATTGTCCTATTGTCTTTTATGGCTCTCTGCCAAGAGACCCGACTGATTTCATTTAGATTGCCTATCTATTGGCTACAGTAGCTCCAAGCACAAAAAGGACTAGGTCCCTTTGTTTTCCTGAAGGTTCCATAGGAGTGCTACCAAGTCCAACAGCAAGAAAGAAAAAAGAATGCAGAAGGAAGTAAGGATAATCAAAGATAAAGAATTTAAATTTTAAGGAGATAAAATTCCTGTGTAACAATAGAGCAAGAACAAAAACCCTAAAAGAACATAGATTATTCCTACATTGCATAGATAAAGTAAAACCACCAAAGGCCTTTACCAATATTTAAAAATGATTTTTTGTTTAGTTACAGAGAAGCAGATTTGCCGAGGAATCTGTGTCATTAGTGTAAAAGAAAAAAAAAAACCTCTGCACTGAGAAACAGCATGTACACATTTGCTCCCTGGCATTGTTTCACCACTTTTATTTCTCCTTTATTCTTACATCTTTCTAGTTTGTTTTATGCTATTTTTCTGCCACAAATTTAAAATCTATACATAATTGTGTTCTGGAGACCCAAAAATCTTCTATCAGCGTATCTAAAATATAATTTTGAGGGAAATCTAACCCCCAAAATTCTCAAGTTGAAGCAGATGGATTTTAATTAAATCAATATATAACAGATATTTTTGTGTATGATAAGGATTTGTGTTTTGTTTTTAAATCTAGGCGATTTTCTTACTCTTTTTTCCCCCTATTTCACTTAAAGCATCACTGTCGTGAACTATTAAACAATATCAAAAAAGGTACGTAAAGCTCCAGTCTGGGCAAGAAGAATCTTGTAAATTGAAACAGTAGACTTTTCCTCATAAGCTGGCTTGAGTTGTCAGAAGGATAATTATGTGTTGCTTCAACAGGAATTTAACAAGGAAGTATACTCATTATTCATTTTTTTTCCATTTTACATGTAGAAATTCTGTGAATAATAATTACCATATTGCTGCATCAAGTAAAAATCAAACTGCTATTTGGCAGTTCATTTGAAAGCAGTGGGGTGAAGAAACGGAGGGGGGTACTTGTAGATCTACTAAAATTGTGGGTCCCAGGAAAGGAGCCTTTAACACTGAATATTTCCAACCAATGCAGTGTTACCAAGTTTCTTCCCTTTCTGTATAGCCTGTTTTCTTTGGCATTCAGCCACTAGAAATTAAGACCCAGTTTCCCTGGCAACAATAAAGGTGCACAAGTCCTCACAAGAGCTCCTTCATTCAGAGTGTTAGTTATACAAATAAAGTTCCACATAGAGATTGCCTCAGAATAAAAGAATAAAAGAAAGACCATCCCCATCTATTGTGACAGGCGTTAAGGTATTATTCACGGTACCTCCAATTGGACAATGTGTTTTTGTGATGAACTGAATTACCTTAGATTGGTTTTCCACATCTTTTTGTGCCTGGGATAGCAGCCGAGGCTTTTATAGTCTATTTAGTTTTCTCCTCAGTTCCATTAGCATCAATCCTATTTCTTTCCAGTTTGTTTTAGAGGAAATTTACTTGTTAAGTTGCCGTATTACCTTTTAAAGAGCTGTTCCCAATTGAAATTTAAGTATAGCTCAGAGCTTTCAAAATTAAGGTGCATTTTTTATTCTATCTTTTCTCTATCTTCTCCACAATATGTATGTTAGGAATAAAGAAACTCTAGTATTTTAATCTGTGGTCTGACCTGTGAAATTAATTGATTGTGATTGGATTATTTCAAATTTGACTTGAAATCTTGAAGGGTGTTTGTGTGCTTGTTTATTTTTCATAGTGCATTTACCTATACTTCTAAGGTGAGGGTAACACAGGAGATTGATTTTAAATTTTACTAGAGACAAAGTAATTAAAAGCTTTATAAAATAATCAATCAAGCCCTCTATAATACTTGCCAAAAGACGGCCAGACTTCATATCAATAGACCTCTAAAATTATGAATCTGGAGAGGGGAGTAACTTACATCTTCTTAGATCTTCTTAGAATTATATATCAGGCAAAGGTTTGATAAAATTAATAAGAGCTGTTAGTCACTGAATGTTTACTTTTTGCCAGCCACAATGATAAAAGTTTTACTTAGATGCCTGAATCAGCACATCCCTATGAATTATGTATTATTATTATTGTACCCATTTTAAAGGTAAAGAAATCAAGACTAAGATTATATTAACCTGCCTAGGAATATATGTTTGTTAAGTAGTAAAGCTGTAATTCAATTCCATGCAGTCTGGCTCTAGATCCCATGCTTTTAACTACTTCATCATAGCTTAAAATCATATTTTGCTGGAGAACATGGTGAAACCCTGTCTCTACTAAAATACAAAAATTAGCAGGGCATGGTGGCGGGCGGCCGTAATCCCAGCTACTCAGGAGGCTGAGGCAGGAGAATTGCTTGAACCCAGGAGCCGGAGGTTGCAGTGAGCCAAGATCATGACACAGAGTGAGACTCCATGGACTCCATCTCAAAAAAAAAAAAAAAAAAAAATCATATTTTGAAGTGATTTTCCAGTCAAGAGATGAGATATTTTTTAGTGAACCCATCCAAATTCCTTCCAGTTTTTCTGTAGTAATGATACCAGCTAATGGTCTTTGCTGATGGATGCAGAGCATCTAATATGAACCAACTTGCATGCAGTTTGAACCCCTAACGTCAGAGTTTTCAACATGGGCCTCTAATTCCCTGCGCTATCAGCACAAGACAACATTTTATCCAGACAATTACAATGCTAATGCATACACATAGGAATTCCGATATTAGTCTGGGTAGACCAACTGAGAATAAATTGAAAACTGTTATTTTATCCTGTGGAATGTTTTCAAGTAACATTTTTTTGCATTCATTCCATAGGAATGCAGTTCATTCAGCCCTAAGAATTCTATGTGTTTAGTCAATAAATTCTTGCTAAGTTCATAATGTGCACAAAGCTTTACCCTTATAGATATACCAAGATAGCCCAGACATGGTGCTGACCCTCAAAGAGTTGTGCTTCTAAGTGGCAAGGAATACAAGCGGACTAGAAACACAGTGGAAGCAAGGGCATCTAGATGCCAAATCTATGCTACTGACTACCAGAGTGAGCTTATGTCATAGTTATTGGATCTCAGTTTTCTCATCCATAAACTCAGGGTTTCTGACCCTTTGATCTTCAAAACCTTCTGATTCTAGTTTTCTAGGATTCTAGTGTATTCTAGGTTGGGAGCCCTCACAGTAATTGGGTTTGTTGTTTACTGACCTACATGCTAAAATACTTTGACCCACCTGTGATGCCTTTTCAAGACTCAGATTTTGCTGGAATTTATTCATACTGTGCACTTCCATTATAACAGTCTAAGAGAAGTAGTGAGCCTCTTTTTTAAAATCACTGTGTTTTTACTTAACTGCCAAAGGTAAAATGTTTTAACCAAAATTATATTTAACCCAGGCTGGCAATGATCCAGGGTCCACGAGTAAATTATACAATTAATTTCAAAGTCCTATGATAAATATGTAGCATCAACTTCTATATAAGATGTCAGAAGAGGGCTCTTTTGCTATTAAAGCCCCAGACTTCTTTGTTGCATTATTCATGGCAAGGATCATTTTCTATCTTGCAGGATATTTATTGTCTATTTGTATTTTGTTCTTTACTAGATGTAGACTTCATATACTAGTAAGATAATATGTATTAGCAAATCTCCAAAACAACAAAAATAATTGGCACTTGTCAAGCATAAGTTAATTTTACAGTAATATTGAATGTACATATAATTGTATGTGAATGTTGCAATTATAATTTATTCCTATTTTGTTACTTTTGTGAAGATTACATATTAGTTACTACTCTCCCAAAAATCACACTGAACTATCTTCTCATAATGCCCACTGTCAAGCTTTCTCATTCTTTATATCCACGGATTTTCTACTTGCCACTACAAAATTAGATAGCTTACCGAATAAGTTACTGCACTGTTAGAAGCACTGCCTTCTCCTTATTAAACTAATAGTGTACTTATTAGCTAATGTTGATGAAAATATGGCATTATTTTTGAAAATCTGTAGATGACTTGATATTTGGTATTACATGGCTTATTAGAAGTAAGTTCAAATCAATCTAAATAATACCTGCTATTCATTTAGAAGTAAGACAGGCAGTATTTTCCTCTCAGTTCTCCATACTCAATTCACACACTCCTGCATTCTCTGGACTCCAATTTTAATTTTAATTTTAATTTCTGGAGTACATGTGCAGGATGTGTAGGTTTGTTACATAGGTAAACATGTGCCATGGTGGTTTGCTGCACCTGTCAACCCATTGCCTAGGTATTAAGCCCAGCATGCATTAGCTATTCTTCCCTAATACTCTCCCTCCCCCTACCCCACTCCCTAACAGGCCCCATTGTATGTTGTTCCCGTCCATATGTCCATGTGTTCTTATTGTTCAGCTCCCACTTATAAGTAAGACACTTACACTGTCTTCCACAATGGTTGAATTAATTTACATTCCTATCTCTGGACTCTTTTACACTTCATGCCTTTATTCTTGCTGCCCCCATTCTTGTGCTATTAAGTCTGGTCTTTTTAATAAATATTTATTCTATCATCTAATATGTGGTTTGAATATCACCTTCACATATCATGACTTCTCCAGAAGTAATGCATCACTTTCCCCTATGTGACTCTAAAAGCCCTTGTACATTTCTGTGGCAGCATTCTTTCCTGTTTTTAATAAGGGAAGATAACTACACTTCATTGATCAATTAATATGGGTGAAGCCCTTTGCATTACATTTATTATACTACAATTATCTTTTCCCAATCTCCCCTTCCTGATAGATTTTAAGATTCTCACAGAAGTGGGGAGCACATTTTTGTTGAAGGGATGAATAATTAGAAGAATGATTACTCTGAACTAGCCACATTCACTTGGATTATTCCCTTCCTACAATATGATTATAAGCAAACAAAACAGCTGGGCAGAGTTAAAACTTTCCTAGAGCCATTTATTTCTGTGTAATTCCAATAAACTCACATAGGAGAAACACATGATGTCAGCCTCTTGATTTTCCTTTTTTTTTTTTTAAATTTTTATTTTACTTTAATTTCCGGGATACATGTGCAGAATGTGCAGGTTTGTTACATAGGTATACATGTGTCATAATGGTTTGCTGGACCTATCAATCCATTATCTAGGGTTTAGGCCCCACATGTGTTAAGTATTTCTCCTAATGCTATCCCTCCTGTAGCCCCCCACCCCACAAATAGACCTGGGTGTGTGATGTTCCCCTCCCTGTGTCCATGTGTTCTCATTATTTGACTCCCACATATGAGTGAGAACATGTGATGTTTGGTTTTCTGTTCTTGTGTTAGTTTGCTGAGAATGATGGCTTCAAGCTTCATCCATGTCCCAGCAAAAGACATGAACTCATTTTTTTTTTTATGTCTCCATAGTATTCCATGGTATATATGTGGCACATTTTCTTTATCCAGTCTATCATTGATGGGCACTTGGGTTGGTTCCAAGTCTTCACTATTGTAAATAATGCTGCAGTAAACATACATGTGCATGTGCCTTTATAGTAGAATGATTTATAATCCTTTGGGTATATACCCAGTAATGGGATTGCTGAGTCAAATGGTATTTCTGGTCCTAGATCCTTGAGGAATCCCCATACTGTGTTCCAAAATGGTGGAACTAATTTACACTCCCACTAGCAGTTTAAAAACATTCCTATTTCTCCACAGCCTCACCAGCATCTGCTGTTTCCTGAGTT
This sequence comes from Colobus angolensis palliatus, assembly GCF_000951035.1. NCBI lineage: Eukaryota > Metazoa > Chordata > Mammalia > Primates > Cercopithecidae > Colobus > Colobus angolensis. Next base: position 887,691 of record NW_012117988.1, on the reverse strand, counting down.
TTTAATAATCATCATTCTGACTGGTATGAGATGGTATCTCATTGTGGTTTTGATTTGCATTTCTCTGATGGCCAATGGTGATGAGCTTTTTTTCATGTTTGTTGGCTGTATAAATGTCTCCTTTTGAGAAGGATCCGTCCATATACTTAGCCCACTTTTTGATGGGTTGTTTGTTTTCTTGTAAATTTGTTTAAGTTTTTTGTAGATTCTGGCTATTAGACCTTTGTCAGATAGGTAGATTGCAAAACTTTTCTCCCGTTCTGTAGGTTGCCTGTTCACTCTGAAGCTAGTTTTCTTTTGGTACGCAGAAGCTCTTTGGTTTAATTAGATCTCATTTGTTAATTTTGGCTTTTGTTGCCATTGCTTTTGGTGTTTTAGTCATGAAGTCTTTCCCCATGCCTATGTCCTGAATGGTATTGCCTAGGTTTTCTTCTAGAGATTTTATGGTTTGGAGTTTTACATTTAAGTCTTTAATCATCTTGAGTTAAATTTTATATAAGGTGTAAGGAAGGGGTCCAGTTTCAGTTTTCTGCATATGGCTAGTCAGTTTTCCCAGCACCATTTATTAAATAGGGAAATTTTCCCCATTGCTTGTGTTTGTCAAGTTTGTTGAAGATCAGATTATTGTAGATGTGTGGTGTTATTTATGAGGTCTCTATTCTGTTCCATTGGCCTAGATATCTGTTTTGGTACCATGCTGTTTTTGTTACTGTATTCTTGTAGTATAGTTTGGAATCAGGTAGCATGATGCCTCCAGTTTTGTTCTTTATGCTTAGAATTGGCTTGGCTATATGGGCTCTGTTTTGGTTCCATATGAAATTTAAAGTATTTTTTTTTTTCTAATTCTGTGAAGAAAGTCAATGGTAGCTTGATGGGAATAGCATTGAATCTATAAATAACTTTGGCAGTATGGCCATTTTCACAATATTGATTCTTCCTATCCATGAGCATGGAATGTTTTTCCATTTGTTTGTGTCCTCTCTTATTTCCTTGAGCAGAGGTTTGTAGTTCTCCTTGAAGAGGGCCTTCACGTCCCTTGTCAGTTGTATTCCTATGTATTTTATTCTCTTTGTAGCAATTGTGAATGGGAGTTCATTCATGATTTGGCTCTCTGCTTGTCTATTGTTTGTGTACAGGAATGCTTGTGATTTTTGCACATTGATTTTGTAACCTGAGACTTTGCTGAAGTTGCTTATCAGCTTAAGGAGTCTTGAGGCTGAGTGGATTGGGTTTTCTAAATATAGAATCATGTCAATTGCAAACAGAGACAATTTGACTTCTCCTCTTCCTATTTGAATACCCATTATTTCTTTCTATTGCCTGATTATCCTGGCCAGAATTTCCAATACTGTGTTGAACAGGAGTGGTGAGAGAGGGCGTCCTTGTCCTGTGCTGGTTTTCAAAGGGAATGCGTCCAGCTTTTGTCCAGTTAGTATGATATTGTCTATGGATTTGACATAAATAGCTGTTATTATTTTGAGATATGTTTCATCATTGCCTAATTTATTGAGTGTTTTTTAACATGAAGGGATGTTGAATTTTATTGAAGGCCTTTTCTGCATCTATTGAGATGATCTTGTGGTTTTTGTCATTGGTTCTGATTATGTGATGGATTACGTTTATTGATTTGCATATGTTGAACCAGCCTTGCATCCCAGGGATGAAGCTGACTTGATTGTGGTGGATAAGCTTTTTGGGTGTGCTGCAAGATTTGGCTTGCCAGTATTTTCTTGAGGATTTTCTCATTGATGTTCATCAGGGTTTTCCATTTTTTTTTATAGCATGGAGTAGAAGACAAAGCATAGGCTTACATCTTAGATAATTTTGGAATGGCTTTGAGGCTAATCTCCGTGTATGAAATTCAGCACATTGTTATACCTTTCTGAGACTGAGTTTCCTCATCTACAAAACATGGATAAAATATTTATCTCTCAGGGAAGATATATTAAATGAGAAAGAACTAAGTGTTCAGAATGGTGCATGATACTTAATAAGTATTCAAGGACTGTTGGTTTCCATCCTTTGCGACTCTTTTTACCAGGAACTAATAGTCCCAGGTTGCATTCTGTACTATTGCCTTTTTTACTCTGAACAAAACCTAACAGGAAAAGTAAAGAGGGCAGTACTAAGAGGCCTCTAGCTCAGAAAGTTACACTCCTGAGAGTCTATTTTTCCTTTCCATTCCCTGTCTCCTTCTTGGATTTGATGTTACTCTCAGACTTTTCTAAGTGAGATGAAGGTGCCATGGAGTGAGTATAAAAGATCAATGCCCAGTGTAAGGTGAAAGAACTTTCACACTATACCTTCCTTACGTGGAAGAGTACCAGAGCATCAAATCATCACATCGAGTGTGACATGCTGTTTAATAAGTGTGGCACACTTGGCTGCCTGAAGACTCTTCAAAGGTAATTTTATCTGAGAAGAAAGAGTTAGCTCACACCCCTTTCCTCCAGTCTTTTAATAGGGGAAACAACCTAATTGCAACTTTAAAGGGACTTCATAGTCTGTGTTCCCTTTCAAAGATAGCATTTGATATAGAGTCACTAGGTATTGTAGCTGCGAGAGAGCTTTCAGAATCAAGTGCAAAGGGAAGGCTCATTCAGAGAAAGCTCTAAAACCTATGTGTACTCCCGTTTTAATGAGGTTCTGGCAGTGCTGCTGGCTTTTTGCCTCCATTTGTGTCTGAGCATCAGTGAACTTGCACTGCTATTATTTTCATATCTCTGTTCCTTTTAGAGCAACTCTTGTAGATTCTACTTTAGACTCTGCAATTCTATGTCCTGAAAAATGAAGTAGGTCTTTAAAATGACTGCCTTTTTCTTAGAAAGGATACGTGTAGGGGAGGTTGCAGTAGCTATGAATTTTAGACTTTGATGACTTGCCTATTTTCAAAAGTAGCCAAGCATATGAGGTGTTTTATACTCAAAAAATGCACAGACTCCCCTTAGAAATGAATCATTTATGAAGTTGAGCAAACATCCAACTGAGGTTTCCATGTGAAATTGTATTGGTGAATTAGCACTGGCCCTTTTTGCTTTGTCCTCTACGTTGCTTAAGAAAGGTTTACCTTAGTACGCTTTTCTAATTACCCTTAAGAATACTCTGTCCTGTAACTAATAGAGGTAAGTGGACAGCTATTGGAACTAAAGCAGCAGTAATTACTGAAACAAATAGATGAAATGGAGTGGCTCAGAAATATGCACAGTAGAGAAAGTCATAGATTTTTAGAGGTAGAAGAAACCTCAGAGTGTCAATAACCCAACTCAATGATTTATAGATTAACAAATAACTGAGCTACAAGAGAAAATAATTTTCTCAAAGTCAGAATATATCCCAAAATATGAAATTTCAAATAGTAATACCAAAGAAAAATGGACCAAATAAAGATTTAGAAATTATTCAATTTTTGTACCTTTTACACACTAAGCATTGTGAAAGGTGCTAGGAATATAATATTGACCAAAACAAATATGATTTCTGCCCTCATAGACATTTGGCTAGTGGGGGAAAGACCCCAAACAATCATACAAATAAATCTAAAGACATATTTCTGTTAAGTGTTGTGTAAGAGAGTTGTGTAGTGCTATGAGAATGTATAATAGAAGGCAGCATAGGGAAAACAAGGAAACCATCTGGGGGAGGGAAGTGAGATCTGAAAAACAAAGAAGCCAAGGAATTAGCCAGGAGGAGGAATTAAGGAATGGAGAAGAGGTGCATGGAGCATTCTAGATAAAGCAATACCATGGAAACTTCATGAGAAAGCTCAGAATGTTTTTCTTGCGTAGTAAGTAATCACATAAGCATGAGAGACAGGAGTAAGAAGGGGAAGGAAAAAGTAAGTAAATGAAACAACATTCATTTTGCCATAAACAAGACACTTTTATTTGTGCTATTTTATGTAATTCTCCCAAAAGCCCTGCGATATAGCTATTTTTCCTCCAGTTTACAGATAAAGTAACCAAGGTTTGAAAAGTTTAAAGAATTTGAGAAGGCTTCATAGCAAGTGAACAGAACTGTCAGACTGTAGGATTTTAAAACACTGTGGTGCTTCTAGGCAAGAAAATCGTGGATGGTGGGATGAGGAGGCTGTGAAGAGATGCTAAAGGAAGAAACAGGTAAGACTAGAGAGTAAACTTGAAATGCGTATGTGAATTGGGGACATGCATATGGCTCTAAAGCCATGTAGCCTCAATAGTAAATGTCTCAGTCAGGCATGAGATTAAATAAGAAGTTTTCCTCTTCCTCTGACTTTTTCATTCTTGCATGGTATCCCCTAGGGGTGGGGCATGGAGAGAGGAGAGAAGGCAATTGAAAAATTTGAAATTTGTAATAAGAACAGTTGTCAGGCTTGAATTGTTTCTGTCTGTGTCCAACATGAAAGAAAATGAGAAAAATTTTCTAAAGAGTCTTCTTTAAATTGTGTGGGTCTTCCTTTTGCCTTAGTCTGCTCATGCTGCCATAGCAAAATGCCATAGACTGGGTGATTTAAACCAGCAGTCCCCAGTCTTTTTGGCATGAGGGACTGGTTTCATGGAAAACAACTTTTCCACAGACTCAGAGGGGTAAGGGGGTGTTTTTGGAATGAGACTGTTCCACCTCAGATCATCAGGAATTAGATTCTCATAAGGAGCATGTAGTCATATCCCTCACATGCGCAGTTCACAATAGGGTTGGGTCTCCTATGAGAATCTGATGCTGCTGATCTGACAGGAGGCGGAGCTCAGTTGGTAATGCTTGTTTGCCAGCCCTCACTTCCTACTGTGCAGGCCTCAGACCATTACCAGGTTGTGGCATGGTTACTGGGGACCCCTGATTTAAACAAGAGAAATTTATTTTCTCACAGTTCCATAGGCCAGAAATCCGAGATCAAGTTTCTGGTCAATTTGGTTTCTTGTGAGGGCTCTCTTCCTGGCTGATAGACAGCTGCCTTCTCTCTGTGTCCTCATGTGGCCTTTCTTCAGTGCATGTGTGTGGAGAGACAGAGAGTGAGAGAGAGAGAGAGAGAGAGAGAGAGATTCCTCTTGTTATAAAGCGACCAATGCTATTGAATTTGGACTCCACCTGTATGAGCTCATTACCTTTTGCCTTAATCTTTTTGCCTTTTGCCTTTTGCCTTAGTCTGCTAAGCAGACTAATCTTAATTACCACCCACAGACCCCATCTCCCAATAGTTACATTGGGGTTAGGGCTTCAATATATGAATTTGGGGGAAACACAGTTCAGTCCATAGCACTTCATTTTATTTTTTCCTACATTTAATCACCCTCTTGAATTTTCTGAATAGCAGTTATCACTACTGGATATTTTTCTTATTCATGTATTTATCTGTTTAGTTTTCACTATTATGATTTATCTCCCCAGAGTAGAATACAAGCTCCATTAGAGCACTGTTGTTTCTTGTTCATCGTGATACTCTCAAAGCCCAGAACAGTGCCTAGCACAAACAGAACACCAGAAAACATTTGCTTATGAAGAGAAGAGCTTATATTCTGTGAGAACTTCACTGGAGAGCACATTTTCTGAACACTTCCTAATAACATGACTTCTCATCAGTACAAGAAAAATCACCCCCTGGTGTTTCAGAACAGTTGTTGAGAGGGAAAACAGAAGTGGAGTATTTTTGTCTTCAGCTGTTCATGCATATTCTTACTTTCTCTCTAGATATCTATTACTGCATACACAGAGAATAAAGTGTGCCAATCTGACTTCCTAACTCTAATTGCAATCAGGTTGAAATGATGAGTGATTCTTGGTCCCCATGCTTCAGAGGAGGTACATATGGCAGGTTGATCAATGTTTACATGGAAACGTGATCAGTTATATAGTGAGCCCAGCAGTGAAACTCTCTCGTTAACACATTCATTTGTGTCTATGTGGGTCAGTGGGAGCAGAGTCTACCTTATGTTTTTCCCATACTGTATTTATCTTCTCATTATAAATATTTCTAAAATAAAAATAGACCAATATTTCTTTGATTTCTTTTCATGAGAATTGATAAGACTGGCATTATCAAAGAAGAAAGAGCCTCAGTGTTAACAAGGGAGAATCAGATTTAAATTATGGCAAATTTGAGAAGAAATGTATGTTTTAGTAGAAAGAGTTAGAAAAACACATACAGAAATACGAAGGATTGACATTATTTTCACCACAATAATGGAGAGTCAGGGTGTTCCATCTTAGAATCATGGAATTGTAATTGAAAAAAAAAACCATGTAAACAAAATGGTCATTAGAGGTAGTGTCCTCAGTGGGCTGTATATTGGGAGGTCTGAGGAAGGAATGAGAATGAGGTTTGTGCCTCATACAAAATATGGGGTCATAAAGACAGAATTTGAGTTATTTATAAAAGTTAACTTTAATCTCTGTGCTAGATGGTGGCTCTGAAAAATGCAGACACATTACTTCTATTCTAGTTAAACTAAGATAGGCAATAACTGTTACATTTATACATCATGTTTCTCATTTGTCATTGTTGCTTGGGGAAAAAAGCAAAACAAAAATAAACAAAACACAAAACAAAACAACAATGAGAAAACCTTGTACTGGGGAAAAGCAAATCCTTACTCCTTACTCTTCTTATACAGTTAAGGTAGCTTTTCTTCTTTACTTACCCTTCCTGCCCTTATTATAATCCAAGAAGGACAGAGAGGAGTAGGGGACAAGGAATCATTGATTTTTCTGTACATAATATGTGCCAGATGCTTTTTGTGTCCAGCAGAATTGTTTTATAGGAGTTTTCGTCCCCCTTCAGAATAATGGGTAATAGAAAAAAGAGGTTACAGTGGATAGCTATTAAAAGCATCCTTTAATAAAGATCTACAATCAAAGGAAAAGTAATTTAAGTTACCCAATGATTGGTGTAAGTCAACATAGTTCCAGAATAGTTCACCCTACTTCCTCATTGTTTCCAGAGCAAAGAAAAAGATTTTTTTAAGTTTAAATCAACTCTCTGCATATTCAAAATAGTTAAAATGGCAGTTCTAAGTGCAATAGAAAAATGATAGCTTTGTCACATTTATTCTCTATGTGTACATGTATTGATTATTTTTTATAATATGTCAAATCACCCCACAACTTAGTGATGTAAAACAACAATTATTTCTTTTGTCAATATGTCCTTTGGTCAGCAGTCTTGATTAGGCTGAGCTAAATAGTTCTGCTGGGCTATTGGGCTCACTTATGTGCCTGAGGTCAGCTGCTAGTCAGTGTGGCAGTTCTGCTTCTTGGTACTGCTGGCTGTTGGCTATGGGGCAATGAGGGCAAGTAGGCCATGTGTCTTTCATCATTCATCAAGCTAACCTGGGCTTGTTCACATGGTGGTTCAGAGTTTCAAGACAGTAAATAGAAATAGACAAAGTTTTTTAGGGCCTAGGTTGGGAAGTTGTACCATCTCACTTCCAACACTGTTGGTCAAAATGAGCCATGGACCAACCCAATTCAAGAGATGGAGAAATAGACTCTGCCTCTTAAAAGAGCCACAGAGAATCATGACCATTTATGTAATCTAACACAGCACATGTAAATAAAAATACAGATGCATTTTTCTTTAATTTTCACTTAATTATGCTTTTCAACTTTCCATAAAAATTCAAAGAATCTCAAGTTATACCTTCATAGGTTACATATGTTTACCTTTAAACACATTAAGTTGACAGAAATTTGTACTAAAAAGTCTTCCTTAACCCAGGGCTAATCTAAACTTGGAAGAATGCTGAAGACCTATATACAAGTCTATTTTGAATCAAGCTGAGTGGGAAATGTAGTGAGGCAAACCAAAGAAAATTTTGAATTCACTGTGGACTCTCCAGAGTTAATATACCAGCTTGGCTTTTAAAGCAGAAATATTCAGAATAATCACTCTGAAATATACTACTTCAGCAGCTCTTCCATTTCCAAAGCTTAGTTCATTGCTAAGTGCTGGACTGCCAGGCTTCCATGAAAGAATGTCTGCCCACTTAATTTCTCCCATGTCCCACTTCCAAATAGTCATAGTAGGTACAAGCTATTGTGAATAAAGGCTTGGAAAACAGGCTACTGAAGAGTTTTTATGCTTATTAGTGATAAGAAGGGATCAAACTTGTGTGCCTCTTTATGGTTTGGGATGCCCAACTTATAACTGATACTGTGGGTTGTAAGTGTCTGTAAAATCTGAATTTGGCTTATTTTTAAGCTGCTCAATTTTTTTAAAAAAATAACCCCTTTCCCTTCCCAGCTGCAGTCTCTCACATTAATCCTTGTTTTGAAACTAATTAAACACATACAGCATATTTAAAATGAAATTACTGATCCGTTTGCCCTCTTCTCCCATCTGTAATATCTTGCAAATGTTTTCTTGCTTAGGGCAATTTTGACTTTTAAAAAATAAAGATCTCTTAAACAAATTCATCTTTTACCTCACTTCTGGCAGCTAGGGATCCCCTTTTCTGGCTTATGTTTTTCAATCAGAATTAATACTTGAATTTAAAATATTATTGTTATTTCCCCCTCAGCCTTCCAACCTAGTAGTTTCCCACATGGCTGTTTTGATCTCTCATTCAAGCATATATACTGTTTAAAATTGAAAGCTGTCTTTTCCCATAGTCCCACCAGAAATATTTTATAGAAAAAAAAATACAGCCTTTCTCAGGGCTTCTTCTAAGCTGATTTTAATTGACTGCTCCTGCCCTGGGACAGACTAAAATAGTTGTGATTCCAACGTGGTCTCTGTGGCAGCCCAATAAAGCATTCAAAATGCTCAGTGGGAGGGATCAAGGTGAGTTGGAGGCAAAGCTGATGGAAAATTGGAAGGCAGAAGCTTGTATTTGTCACACCAGTCTATGGCAGCATGTTCACAAGGGTTTATATTCCTGGTGCGCGACTCCCAAATGTCAAAATAAATTATCCCAGGGAAAACAAGTGAGTTATAAAGGTTGACTGTTCTTGACTTCCTGACTTTTCATAAACTCTTTCTTTTCCCAAAACTAAATGTATCACGAGTTCAGTTCTGATGGCCGGGGAATGTAATCCGCCCTTGACTTCTAGCAGTGTGTGCTGATAAGGTACTATTGCTGAGAGATTTAGCCCATACAGGAGTAACCAAGACAAACTTTCGTTGCAATAGTTGAACTCTCTCAAAGACAAATATTCCCTTGTCAGTGGGCATTCTTGCAACCACTACCCAGGAGATTTAATTGAAAAGCTTAAAACACATAGAAGCAGTGGGAGAAATCCCCAGGAATTTAGGAATGATGAAAAAGTTTAATCTTTGCCAATGAAAAGTTGTTCTAATTTACTCTTCACACTGTGAGGTATTAGGCTGTGCAGCATTTACAATAGCAAGAAATTAGAAGCCTTTTTCTCCCTCTAGCAATAGCCTTGAAGTGACCTAGTGAAAATCATGTTAATAGTTTATTTTGAAGTGCTATCTTACTTTAATTTTGTATACTAACATTTGGTTGCTCTGTTAGTAAAAATACATAGCCTTTAGCAAACTCAGGATTCAGTAATCAAAAGCTGAAAACTGTAGCTCTATACTCAAGATTTTGATCTAGGACGGACACCCCATCAATAGTCAAGGTCTGACTATAAAGAGAAATAGCCCAGCAGTGGAGAGGGAGACCATATGTGTCAAAAACAAACGTTATTTAATTGTCTTCTCTCTTTGTCTCATAGCTTTAGTTTCACAATGCCTCCCATAACTTCTTTTTATCCTTTCTTTCAAAAAAGAAATCATTTAAACATCATATTCCCCCAAATTTGAAAAAAATGTGTAACTGTAGAAGATATTCAAAGGAGCATTTGCTTACTCAGCTTCCTCTAGACTCTACCCCTACCTACACATCTTCACTTACTCATATATTGACTGATGCAGTGACCCTCTAAAATACACTGCCAAAATGTAGTTTTCGTGGGTGGCGAATGACAGCAAACATGAAAACAGAACTTAGATGAAACAAAATTGTAAGCAAAGCTCATTCCCAATCAATTCATCAATTCTAGTAAGTCAGGTATTGAAGGAGTTTGTGGGATAGAAGTTGAATCAACTCAAGGAAGGCAAGACAATTCAAAGTGGAGGATGGGAAGCAATATTCCCTGAGATGAAGAAGATAACTACAGCCTCAGTTTGCACAGGTGTCTTTATGCTTTGGTTCTGTGTTGGCAAGGAAACATTAATGGCCACAAACAATTCTGGACAGTAGTGTGGCCAACTAGAATTGTCTTCTAAATACTGAACACTGAATTAATTTTCTTTTGGGGCTCAAATGTGACTACATTTTATATCTTTTCAAAAGAGCAAGTTTTTAGTTCCTCATCAGCATGTGTTTATTTCTCTCTACTTCACATAACATTATTCAAATCTCCATGTTAGCATTTACTACATTATACTCTGATTTATCTATTTAAGCCTTCTGCTTCCCTCTCACTAAACTATAAGTTAGCTGTTTGAAAGCAGGGAACATTGCATTTATCTTTGTATATCTAGTGCCTAGCACGTGCTAAGAGCTCACATAATAAGAGATTTTTCTTGCTCTGAACTGTGTGGTTCACCTGCTCTTATAGTAAGAGAAGCTTTCATAGGGACTTTCTTGATTTTATTCATTATTTTATGTGTCAAATAATTTTGAACTTCCAATATATTTTAGGTACAATGCTAGGTGTGAGGCATATACCAGTGGATAAGAGAGTGTTTGCCCCCAGAGCTTTCAATCTAATGGGAAAACAGATTTGAAACAAATACTTCCACAGTAATATTTTGAATTTGATCTTGTTACGTGCTAAGAGGAGAAGTACATGATGCTATGACAGCAGAGAACACAGTATATTTTCAGAGGTAAAAACATATCATTTGTAGAAGTAATAGGATCACACGTGTAAAATGTGCAGTAATCTACTGAGTGAAAGAACATTCGGACAGAAGGAGCAGCATTAGTAAAGGATCTCAGTTGAACAAGAGGACAGGAGGGCAAGAGCATGGCAACTTTGGGGAACAGTGGTGGAGAATGAAGTTGTAGAAGCAGGTTTGTTAGGACCAGATTCCTCTTGGCCTCAAAAGCTATTTTATCTATGTGAATCAATATTTCATGAGCATAGGTAGGGTGTTTAGAGTGTTAAAGACTAATATTATCATATCTGCTTTTTAAAAATCATGCTGGCTTCAATATGGAGAGTAGAACAAATATAATTCTGAGGTGACAGAAGAGTACTGTGATAGTCCAAGTAGATTCAGTGGTGTCTTGGACCAGGATGGTGTGTCAGCTAAGATGGAGAGATTGGACAGTATCAACTTACCCCAATGGGCTAAATCAGCAAGACTTCTTCATTGATTCTATGTAGGAAAAAAGGGAAAAGATAAAGCCTAAGTTTCTTCTCTACTTGTCCGCATGGTATTTAAGCTTCCATCATGGAATGAACATTAGGCTATAACAAAACAAAACAAAAAACAAGAAAGCACAGATAAATTGTATGAATATTTTTCAAAAATAAAAAGCGTTTTTGTTTGCTGATATTTTGTTGTAATTATTCAAATCAGTGATTTGCCAGTTTAAAATAATCACTAGATGCTTTGCTCCACTGATAGTCAGTCCCAGGACACACAATAGGGGCTTAGGCTTTTGCAAGGTAGAGATGAAAAATACCAAAAATAAATCACCTGTAAGGGACCTTGAGGAGCCTTTAGATGTTATGTTAACTTAACTAGTAATACTAATATTATTGCTACTGTCCTATCTAGTACATACAGTCTTTCTATGCTTTGAGTATAATGTTTTGAATTCAGAATCAATGTGACCTGAAGTTCCTTGGGTTTGTTTTCATTCCCGGTACCCACCAGCTTCAGTGTAGCATGAAATACATTTCAAAATCAGTCAAAAAGCCTAACTGAAGGTTACACAGGATGTTCACCCCATTTTTTCCATAACATAAACATATTCACCATTTCCTCCCATCTCAGCACCATCCATTATCAAAACATTCTATATCTCAAATAAGCTGTGGACCCTTGTCAAGACAGGTGCAAGCTTTGGCTGCTCCACTTGATATGTTCTGTATAACATTCTCATTGTTTTATGAACTATTGATATCTTATAATGCATAACACCTACCAATTGGTACTCTAAGCATCTCCACATGGGGCTTAGCATTCCTGACTCTTATAATTCACATGTGCCTCGGTCAGAGACCAGTATCCACACATAAAAATATCAGAAAAACACAGAGGATATTTAGTTTATACAGGAAAAAAGAAAGATCCATGCCCTAAGGATGTAACTACCCTATATCAGGAAAGGCCTGGTGCTAAGAAATATATAATCTGATGCAAAAGCACTAAGCAGACAGCAAGCCAAATTTGTGGTGCAGGTTTAGGAAACAGTGACAAAGAAATATGACATGTTATAGATTTTTTATTGATATGTAATTCACATATTACACAATTCACCCATAAAAATGTAAAATTCAATGGTTTTTGGTATAGAGTTTTTTTTTTTCTTTTTGACAGTTTGACTCTGTCACCCAGGCTGGAGTGCAGCAGCAAGATCTCAGCTCACTTGCAACTGCAGCCTCCTGGGTTCAAGTGATTCTCCTGCCTAGCCTCCTTAGTAACTGGTACCACAGGTACATGCCACCACACCTGGCTAATTTTTGTATTTTCAGTAGAGATGGAGTTTCACCATGTTGGTCAGGCTAGTCTCAAATTCCTGACCTCAAGTGATGCACTCTCCTTGGCCTCCCATAGTATTGGGATTACAGCATGAACCACTACACCTGGCCTTTGGTATTGATTTTTAAAAACATCTTTTTATTAAAATAGGATGAATGAAGAGAAGCATTGGCTAAGCAAGGCCTGTTGGCAAACATTCCTTAAACAAGGTATCCAGCTCATCTCATTCTTTTCCTATAAGCTCCCTTCCATTTTTAAGCTTATCTTTATTATGACATTCACCACCTGCTTTCCTTGGAAAAACAACATTGGTGCTGCAGTTGCTGACTGAGTAGCTGGGATATGGCGAACTGTCCCTGTGCCTAATGCTAATTGGGCTGTGATGATAGCAGAGTATTTCAGTGGTCATAGGCCCTTCTGTGGGTAGGATATTTTTATGCTAATGAATATATTTTTCTTCAGTGGTTTTTGGGGGTCATACTGAAGGTGTTGCTCTTTCAAGGGAAATATAATATTTAACTGTTTGCAAAAATCTGAATGGAAAATTTTGGAGTTTAGACACAATGTAAATGTTAAACTTTTAATTGTGGAATTCTAATTAGATTGTTATTAAATTTTTAAAATATTATGTTATTGGTTTTGAGGCATCTAATTGCTTTCTAATTACTTCTGAAGTGGATTTTATGCAATTAGTGTCCACCTACGTCCTATCTCCTATGTCCTCTAAGAGGCCGTGTAGAGTGCATTATGCTTCTAAGCAATCTTAATTTAAGTAAGAGGACTTTTGCTATTACTATCCTTTAAGAACTTCACAATTAGCTTTGAGGGTCTGGTTTAGTGGGAAAAAAGTATGGTACAGAGGAGTCCTACTTTTCAGTATGATTTCATCTCAAATGTTGTTAATGAAAGGCATGAAAATTGAACACTTGTTTTAATTGTAGCTTATTAAGTGTACTAGTAAATGCTCAGTGGAAAAAAAAGTCTATGTTCACCTTTAGCACACACAGGACTTCCCATAGGTCATGAAATGTTTGGTATCATTGTAATATTATCAAAAGAACAGGTTGTCCTAGTCTAAAACATATAAGTAAAATGAAATATTCTCTCTCTCTCTGACACACACACACACACACACACACACACACACACACACACAAACACACATCCCCTTTCTCTGTTTGTTGCTTCATCATACAAAATACAGCTCAATAGATTTTTACCAAATTTAGAGGATTTGTTCACGATGGCCTTTCTTATAAGCATTGGCATACACTGAAGTTACTTTGGGACATTTTGGATTAGAGAGGTGAGGAAAATACCTTACAGAAATATAGGCAAGCAATTCGGGTCACTTGCTGTAGCTTGCTGAAATACGAGCAACAGCAGAAAGGTACTCGTTTGACAACAGTTAAAATTTTCTCCAGCATCTTGTCTAGATAGTTTTTTAATTAAGTTACTCTTCCTCCTTTGGCAGTCGATTTATGCATCTTACAGTCATTTTCTTCCCTAAATAGGTTACTCTCATTATACCATATTTTGTGAAAATAATTCTGATTCTTGGGAGATATTTTATGCTAATTATAAATAACATTTGGCCATTTGGCCTTTTCAAAGATCTCCTTGTTCAACTCACACTTATTGATTGCCTAGCATGTGCCAGGTCCTCTGCTAGCTGCCAGATCCAAGACATATTGGAGGATTTGGAATTTGTAATAAATGAGACATAATAATCTTCCTCAAGCAGGTACCTTCACTACAATCTCCTAAAAAGTGGCCCTGGTCAGATTTCCAAAGTTTTGCATGGTTGTCAATGGTTAAATAAAAAAATGTTTAGCTACTGGGAAAGAGACATATTTCAAGGTCTTCCTGGAGTGTGGTTTGCAGCCCTTGCTTTCTTGTGGCTCAGTCTGCCAAGCTAATGCTCCTGGTTGAGAGGGTGAGAACGACACTTTAATGGCAAGGGATTATTTAGGCTAGCAGCACACTGCATCTTCAGACTAGAAGAAGCAGGGGCTTTTAAAAAGTCATTTTCCAGGAACAAAAGGGTTTCTTGGGTGTTAAAAAGGTGTCATAATGTGTCTGACATTAATATTTAATTAGAAAAATATGCGAAGTTTTGGCAAAAGTGACGGTTAAAAAAAACTAATGTTTAGTGCATATTTACTATGTACTAATTGCCACACTAAATACAGTCAATGAATGACTTCCTGTAAGTTTCACACTGCCCCTAAACTAACGTGTTGCTATGCTGAAAGTGAGTTACACTGCAGTGTCACGGTCCGCCTCACCCAAGTGCCCATCTTTGTCATTATCAGAACAAAGAAACCTTTGCTCCTTGTCAGAGATTGCCACTAATGCTCTTGGTAATGACCAGGGATTTTTTTTCACAGAGGTGTCTGCAGCTCTGTGACAAGGAAATGAGTCCTTTCATTCTGGAGAAAAATGCACTGTATAAATTGCTTCTTACATTTCTTTCTCTTAGGCAGCAGAGCCTTAGAACTAGTCTAAGAGTTAATTTAAAAGCAGAACCCTGGCTGCATTGCACATTGCACCCAAGGTAACTAGCACAGAGATAAAGAACATGTCCTTAGAGGTCTGACTACCTGGGTTTAAATCTTACCTGCTCAACTTGCTAAGTTTGTGACCCTATGCAAGTAACTTAGCCTATCTTGGCATCTCTTCCATAAAATGGAAATGGTGATAGCACTTAACTCATAAGGTTGTGATAAGAATTAAAAGCCATGATGCATAGAAAGCACTTAGTCCAATGTCTGGTATATGAGAAGGGCTCAGTAAACAGTAGCTATTTTTATAATACTGTGTTATAAAATGTTCACTATTATTTAAGGATGTGACATTCTTATTATTGATCATACAAGTAAGGAAAGAGGCTGCTTGGTTTTGGATAGTGAAAACTGCCTTTCGGTTTTTTCATGCTTGGTCTTAATCCCGTGCTGAATCCTGTGCTGTATTTCTGTGGTCATCCGTATGTCGTACAATATGTGTTTCTATGAGTACCCAGAGGACTTAGACCTGGGATATACCTACATTTCATCCATGGATCCCAAGGTAGGGGAGAGGGATGAGGGAAGAAAGCCAGAATGCAGATTACTATGGTGTTTGCAAAGGAAGATCTCGGTTTTAACATTTTGCTTTTATCAGGGTAGTCTGGCAATAAAGGCCAGAGTCTAAAGGGCATAGCCATTCTAGCCATGGTCCAAATGTATATAATATTAGAAGCAGGTCCAGTGTGTTGCCTTGTATGTAACTGAACTTTGGGTGCCATCACTTTTTCCATTTTTGTACCCATTAGTTGTACTAAGCCATTATGTGTGTGTGTATAATTATATATATATATGTAAATTATATATAATATATATATAAAATCTTATTTCTTCATCCCCCCAAACCCTATGCAGGAGGTATTGTTATCCCAATACTATAGATAAAGAAAATAGATAAGAAAACAGATGTTCAGATTAATTAAATCTCTTATCCGAAATTAGTTAATGGCAGAGCCACAATTTGAACTCCGAAATCTGTTCCTTTAATTGCTTTGCTGGACATCCAAATAGAATGAACTGTCAAGGAATAGTATGGCTATCAGAACAGATGCCTATTATTCTGTACTGAGTCATTATAGTGATTGGGAATGCTGAAACCAAAGAGTTTCTTTTTTTTTTTTTGAGACGGAGTCTCGCTCTGTCGCCCAGGCTGGAGTGCAGTGGCCGGATCTCAGCTCACTTTAAGCTCCGCCTCCCGGGTTTACGCCATTCTCCTGCCTCAGCCTCCCGAGTAGCTGGGACTACAGGCGCCCGCCACCTCACCTGGCTAGATTTTTTTTTGTATTTTTTAGTAGAGACGGGGTTTCACCATGTTAGCCAGGATGGTGTCTATCTCCTGACCTCGTGATCCGCCCGTCTCGGCCTCCCAAAGTGCTGGGATTACAGGCTTGAGCCACCGCGCCCGGCCAACCAAAGAGTTTCTTTACTGGTACTAAAGTATCTTAGGTAGCCATGGAGGAAATTGTGGCTATTGAAGACTAGTAGCTATGTCATGGGTTACTCATGTTACAGGACTGGAAACGTGAACACACAAATGTGGAAATATGTACCAATGAAGTACTAATTCCCATAAGATTGTCTCAGGAATTCGGTAAGGGCTGTCAGTGTACTTGGCTCAAAGCAACCGGCTAAGTGGGTTGTAAGAAAGGGCATGAAAATGGAAATGCATGTTGAGTACCTGGCATATTCCTGTATCTGGGTGCTGAACACTACACATAGGGATCTATTCCATAATCATTCCAGGAAAAGATTCCCCAGAGAGGACCAAGATTGAATGATGAAAGAATCTCACCCTAAGTTACAGGTAACCTTTCAATCTTAGGGAACCCAAAAGAACAATAATTTTCTCATGAATATATTTTACTTATATTTCTGCTTAGAAGTATTCCTTCTTGCCCTTAAGGGAAATGTTAATTAATATTGATGATTAGAATGAAATATTGGTAAAACATACTGTTTTAAAAGTGCCTTTTCTTCCTATACAGTTTATCTGTTGTTACAATAATGCTGTTTAACAAATAATCCCAAAGCAAGTAATTTAAAATAACAACTCATGAGTCTATGGGTCAGCTGGGCACTTCCAACAATCTGGTCTGGGCTCAGTTAATCTCATCTTATCTCTGCTGGAGTCTCATATGCATCTGTAGTCAGCTGGCATGTGGACTAGGAGCTAACTGGTCTGGGATGGCCTCAGCTTACAGGACTTGGCTCTCCTGTTTATGCTTTCTTTTCTTCAAAAAGCTAGTCTGGACTTGTCCAAAGTACAGCAGAGAGTGATTAGAAGCATGCCAGTCCATGTGAAGCCTGGGCTTGAAACTGGCGCATTGTCACACAAGTCTAACTCTGATCCAAAGGTTGGAAAAATTGACTCTCATCACAAAAGTAACTTCAAAGTCATATTGTGAGTGCTGTGAATACAGGGAAAGAAAGAATTGGAGCCATTTTTATAATCAATCTAGAATACTTGCTATTTAAGCCTTGCCTATACTGAAGGAAATGTCAATAAAATTATAGCCTTGAGATGGATGACACATAAAATAAAAACAGTGACTCTGTTAAAGTCTCATAAGTATGTGGCCAAATTGGAACTCAAGTTTTTCACTCCCACTCATCCAGGGATTGCTACATTGTGTGTGATACCATTTGGGACGTGTTTTTTTGTTTTTTGTTTTTTTTTTCCTTTAAAAATTTGCCATCAAGACTATTTTTTGACAAATACAAATTCAGAGCTTTTAACTTTGAAATTAAGTATGCCCAAATTAGCTTTAATTTTTCTTTCCCTTTTGTTAGGCAGGAGAAATGAGACTGGGATCTCCTGAAGTTCAGCTTTCACACATGGATATGCCCAGAAATGTATTCTTTGTTTCAAATGAGGAAAGTTTATTGCAGGTGTTTGGAAAGGAAAAACTTCATTTAAAGTTAGTTATATTGGCTACTTGTCTTGTAAAGATTGCATCTCTGTACTCGTGGCTTTGAATGGAGAGCGATGAAATACAGGCTTTTCCCATTCTTTCTGGTTTCTGAGTTTTATCGTTTTTTTGAAATCTGAATCAGCATCATCTTTTCATTTTGAATACAGTGCAGCATTTCTCCAGCTGTTTTAACTTTGTCAGCTCAGAGACATGTGTGAATTTTTTCTTTTATTGTTAAAAATATTGATGTTCAGTTAAGAGACAATATATGCCTGTACTATGACATAAAAGTGTTTCAGTGAAAAGTAAGTTTCCCTCCCACTGTTAACTGCTAGCTCCCTCCTTGTCCAGATGGATATGGGATATGTCCTTCCAGGGCTGTCCCATGTACAGATAAGCATATGTAAATATTTTTATACAGCTGTTTATACCTCTTATTTTAATATAAATATAAACATACTACCCAGGCACATTGTTCATGCAAGTGAAACCCTACTTGTTTCACATAATGATTTATCTTAGAGATTTCATGTCAGTACAGAGAGAACTGCCTCATTTTATTTATAGACACTCACAAATTCAAGTATCATACCACCCAGTAAAATACCTCACCAGCATCCCTTTCTTTGCCTCCCTTCATGTGTTAACCACACGCTATTCTTGAGGATTTCCATTTTTATGTTAAAGACTTTATCTGTCTCAGATGGGTCCTGCAATCTTGATCACTCTCAAGAGGTAATGAGATGTCTACCCTTCTTTCCATGCCTCACTTTCTGGGATCGCTGGAATGTTTCTGTATTATAGGGATATTCTGCCTTAGCTTTTCCAGTGAGGTCTGAGAATGGCCAGCAGTGGTTCCAATAAGGCAGTCCATTTGGTCCACTTTGCTTCTCACTTTCTAACCCAAATGTTTATTTTCTGATGCATCAGACATGCATTTCATCAGTGATAAACAATTACTCTGCTTACTTACTCATGTTAAAGCCAGCTTTAGTACCCTAGAGGCCCTCAGAAAAGATACCAAGATGTAGGACAGATCCATTAAAGGTTATATGCAAAAGTCACATCTTCTCCATATTTCTGTATTACAAAGGTTTTGAAGACATCAGGAATGGGGCAGGTGGAAGGGCCCCTCTGCTCCAATTGCCACCATGGTCTGGGAGTTATAGATAAAACAAGACTTTCTACAGTATGACATTTATGTCTCAATGCAGTCAAATTTAAGTTTGGTGAGCATTTTACATTGTAGAATATAGTCTAATGTTTAACTGCAAAATACAGTATAATGTTCATTACCATGGACTTCAGTATCAGCTAGACTCTGTATGACCATAGGCAAGTTTTTTGAGTTTTCTGCATCTCTGAGTCCTCATCTGTAACACTGGGTCCATAATGCTTCATTGGTCCAGAGACTATTTTAAAGATTAAATTAGATACTATGTGTAAAATGCTCACAGAGTACCTTATATAGCAATTCATGGTAGCTACAATTTTGAACTAGGCCAATGTGCCAGCTCCTGCAAAAGATCTTCTGATACTTTCCCTCTCCAAGGGCCCTCACCCACTTCAAATCCATCATAACTCCTGGCCTTCTCCTTTCCCAGGAAAATTATTTTTACAGACTTTCTGGCCCATGGACCTTAGTAAGGCCCAGGAGTGCTGGATGAAACATCTACTAGGTATAAGATAATGCGTTTGGTATGACACAACTCATCAAAGAGTTTAATTTTTTTTAGAGGTAAATACCATAGTAGAGATAAACAAGATCTGGAGTCAGCAGGTTTGGATTCTAGCTTTTTCACCTACTACTATGTAAACTTGAGCAAAATGAGCCATAGCTTCTTCATATAGTAAATAGGAATAAGAAAGTCTACCTTATAGGTTTTTAATAAAATAATTTGAGGAATTACATTTAATATAATATTGATAAGTACCTGGCATATACCAAGTATATATTAACTGGTAATTTCCTTCCCTCACTTTAGCATATGTGATTGATATCAATTTAGGTATTTCTTTGGAAGTAAATTGGAGACTCATCCAATTTGTATTTATTATAAATATTTTACTTATCTTCTGTCGTCCTGTCTCAAGTCACCATGTGAGAACTTGGCACCTGCAGGTGCATAATAGATACCAAGTGACTGGTACTTTTAAATTGTTTTTAAAAGCCAAATAAAACAAAGAACATAATTAGGATGATTTTAATACCAACAAAGGTTATCTCTTTTAAAACAACGTAACACCCTAAATTAGACTATAACAAATACTTTAAAACAGTATAAATATGCTGTAAGGGCTGTATGTATAGTTGCCTTCTTCCTTACGCTTGCTTTACAGAATGCACAAATTTTCTTTTAATTAATATTTCATCAGATTGTACTCTAAGGTCCAAGAAGGTCTAGGAAGATATGCAAGACACAGTAAAATTATAGCATAATTATTAATTAAAAAACTAATTGTAATCTTGATGTGGACACACAGTGTACAATTACCCTTATTATATGAATTTCTCAACACATGACATCCTCTTAACTGTTCTTTATTCCTTTTTCACTTTGACTTCATACTAGATCATTTCCAGGTTTTGTAATTACTATAGTTAACCAACTCAAGAAAAAATGATACAATTGATTAATGAATATATCTGATGGCCTTCTGAAGGTTATAAATTCATTAGATTTGATACGTATGCCCTTAATGTGGCATCAGTAACCAAAGTTGAGAAAGAAAGACACTCCAATTTGATTAGCTACTTACTCTGTGCCAGGCATTATGCTTGGCATTTCACATGTGCTATTTTATTGAACGTTTATGTGGCCAAATCTGACCTACAACCATAAAGAGAAGGTGATTCTGAGAAATGTAACTCCTGGCTTTCCCTCTGTGCCACAAAGGAAATGGTTAAATGTGCCGGCAACTATAGAAATTGAATAACAGGCATTGCCAAGACAATCCTAAGTCAAAAGAACAAAGCTGGAGGCATCACGCTACCTGACTTCAAACTGTACTACAAGGCTACAGTAACCAAAACAGCATGGTACTGGTACCAAAACAGAGATACAGACCAATGGAACAGAACAGAGCCCTCAGAAATAATATCACACATCTACAGCCATCTGATCTTTGACAAACCTGACAAAAACAAGAAATGGGGAAAGGATTCCCTATTTAATAAATGGTGCTGGGAAAATTGGCTCACCATAAGTAGAAAGCTGAAACTGGATCCTTTCCTTACTCCTTATATGAAAATTAATTCAAGATGAATTAGAGACTTAAATGTTAGACCTAAAACCATAAAAACCCTCAAAGAAAACCTAGGTAGTACCATTCAGGACATAGGCATGGGCAAGGACTTCATGTCTAAAACACCAAAAACAATGGCAACAAAAGCCATAATTGACAAATGGGATCTAATTAAACTAAAGAGCTTCTGCACAGCAAAAGAAACTACCATCGGAGTGAACAGGCAACCTACAGAATGGGAGAAAATTTTTGCAATCTACTCATCTGACAAAGGGCTAATATCCAGAACCTATAAAGAACTCAAACAAATTTATGATAAAAAAACAAACAACCCCATCAAAAAGTGGGCAAAGGATATGAATAGACATTTCTAAAAAGAAGACATGCATACAGCCAACAGGCACATGAAAAAATGCTCATCATCACTGGCCATCAGAGAAATGCAAATCAAAACCACAATGAGATACCATCTCACACCAGTTAGAATGGCAATCATTCAAAAGTCAGGAAACAACAAGTGCTGGAGAGGATGTGGAGAAATAAGAACACTTTTACACTGTTGGTGAGATTGTAAACTGTTTCAACCATTGTGGAAAACAGTATGGCGATTTCTCAAGGATCTAGAACTAGAAATACCATATGACCCAGCCATCCCATTACTGGGTATATACCCAAAGGATTATAAATCATGCTGCTATAAAGACACATGCACACGTATGTTTATTGCGGCACTATTCACAATAGCAAAGACTTGGAATCAACCCAAATGTCCATCAGTAACAGACTGGATTAAGAAAATGTGGCACATATACTCCATGGAATACTATGCAGCCATAAAAAAGGATGAGTTTGTGTCCTTTGTAGGGACATGGATGCAGCTGAAAACCATCATTCTCAGCAAACTATTGCAAGAACAGAAAACCAAACACCACATGTTCTCACTCATAGGTGGGAATTGAACAATGAGATCACTTGGACTCTGGAAGGGGAACATCACACATCGGGGGCTATTATGGGGAGGGTGGGGGAAGGGATAGCATTGGGAGTTATACCTGATGTAAATGACGAGTTGATGGGTGCTGATGAGTTGATGGGTGCAGCACACCAACATGGCACAAGTATACACATGTAACAAACCCGCACATTGTGCATATGTACCCTAGAACCTAAAGTATATTAAAAAAAAAAAAGAAATTGAATAACAGGTAATACATAATAGTCAACCTATTGGGGGAGGAAGTAGCACCCCTGTTCTTATAATCTGACCACTCAGGAGAGTCTTTTCAAAATTAGAACAGAAGCAGCTTATTGAAGAAGGTTCTCACCATCACCCAGAGGCAGAGCCAGGTGAGAAGACTGATCACTCCTTGGAGCAAGATGGTCTAGAGTCAAAAAGGGAGGTGCAGCCAGAGCCAGGAATGACAGAGTCCTACAGGGCTTTCCCAGGGCAAACACTCGGGCTTCCTACCCATGGGGATGTCCTTGTGCTCACCAAAAGCAGGTCCTATCCGGGAATCTTGTTTTGGGAGGTAATGTTTGGCAATGCATGTGAGTCTCAACATATAATTCTACTCTTAGAGGTGAGCAGTGAAATCTGAGAAGTGCCGTCAATTTAGTAGAGAATCAGGCAAGGAAGGAAGGAGTTACAGGATCATGGACTGGTGCGAAGACAGAGGTAAACACCCGTGCTATGGGAGTACCAAAGTATACCTGGAGGTGGGGACAATAATGATCAGTGTGAGTCATTAAGATGCTAACAGAGGGAAAATTTGAAACCAGAAACACAAGCCTTAAAGGCTGCACAATTGCATTTAGTGTTTTGGCTCTGATTTTACCGACTGAAGGATAATGAGATGGCAGGACAATCCAGACAGAGGGGAAACCATATGGGTCAGAAAAACCCAGAGGGAGAGAAAGAGATCCAGAGAGGGAGGGACAGCGAGAGAGAGAACATGTTCTTTAACTGAGGTATTTCTCACTGTGAAGTGGAGAATAGAACTTAGGTTTTAAAAATTAAATAATACAACTCTGATTAGAAACACTAAGGCTTTGAAAGCCCAGTTTAAAGTTTTCAACGGCTCTATTATGTGTCCATTTGTTTACTGCCACTTTCAACATGTCTCATTGCAAATTCCTACCCAAATGTTATGCCCATAATTTACAGCCAGAAATCATACTCAGTTTTGTAAAAATGAAAAAAAATTGTATTAAGATGTGACTTATTTCTGTGTTCAGATAGTGTTAAAGGTTTGACCCATAATTACACAACCAACAGCAAGATTTTTTTAAATCTGACAATTTGTAATTTTGTACTGAGTTTAGGAACAAACTGGTTATCATACCTGTGCCCATATGAGATGACTTAAGTTTCCATTACCAAGTTGAGTTGAGATCTTTCAAAATCAACAAAGGTGACAGCCTAAAATTTCATGTGTCTTAACTAGGTTTCAGAAGGTGATTTTTGTTTTTGCCTTTGGTGGGCTTCAAAATCCAAGGTGACAGAAGACTACCCCCACCTACGTCTAGCAGGAAGATAGACCTCAACCAAACAAAGTTGAGAGTGTGATAGCATATGTCAAAAGCAGAAAGGCTCACGTCTAATAGAGGTTTTTATGATCAAGAAGTCCCATGTGTAATCAGAAAACAGTACTTTAATTGATACTTGACTCCTGTCAAAAGCTATTTGCCTGAAAATAATGAAGGCATTCCCTTAGTGTGTTTCACTGTATGTTAATTCTGTATCATGGTATACACCTGCTTTAGCTACTTTTATGTGATATAAAAAGAAAAAGGCCATTTACTTTAGAAAAAAACAGGTACTAACATTCAAAGAGAGTGTGCTACACATGCAGCTGGAGTGTTTGGGTGAATTTTACTGCACTTAATCTTTACAGCACCTTTAAAATATAGGGTTTGCATTTCCCATTTTACAGCAAAGGAAGCTGATGTTCAGCTTCATTAAGTAACTCACCCAAGGTCACACAGCTGGTAAGTAGCAGAGCTGAGATTTTAAAACAGAGCTGAGATTTCCATCAATATAGCTCCTTCTCTATCCAGAATTCCACAAAACCTTTCTAGGTTTATGTATTTGAAGTGACCATAAATTGTAATTGAATAGAATACCTTTCTTCTTTTAATGTTGATATTTTACAATTGGGCCCAAATGAACATTACCATTACATACCACATGAAAGCCCACCAAGCTCTAAAATTTAGGCACTTTTTTCCTTCTTTTATTTCCTACTTGAGGATTCTTAAGTGGTTCATCATAAGAGGTCATTTATTACAAATAATTTTATCTATTAGTTAGATGTGAATAAAATGTGGATGTGAATAATTTTTTTTTTGAGTAGTGAATCTTAACCAGAGGTGATTTTGCCTCTCCTTCCCTCTGGGGACATTTGGCAATATCTGGAGATAGTTTTATTTGCCACAACAGGGAAGGTGCTACTGTATCTAGTGGGTAGAGGCCAGGGATGCTGCTGAATATTCAACAATGCCTAGAACAGCCCCCACAAGAAAGAATTATCCAGCCCCTAATGTCTGTAGTCCTAAGGTTGAGAAATCCTGCTTTGTGTTGTTGTTTTCCATTAGTGAATCCCCTGGGAAGGAAGTTCTAAACTTAAATTAATAAAAGTGCAACTTGTCTTCTATTCCAGGCTGCCTTCTCCTGCTACAGATACTCTATCACATTTGCTGTCATCTGACTACTAACACCTTTTCACTTCAGAACGCCAGGCCTTTTATGTTCTCTTCATGGCCTCCTCCCATTAAAGCTGAAAGTATCTGCTATCAATCATTTGTCCTGACCGAGTAACAGTACACTCTTTTTAGAATTTAAGAACCTGCACTTTAGACCTCTCTTCGCTAATTATAGAATCCATCATTCAACAAATATTTATTGAATGCCTACTATGTGTCATGCTCTGTTCCAGGCTTTAAGGGTACAGTGGTAGCAATCACAGATAGGACCCCATTACTCTATCTACACCTTGTGAGGGGGGATAGTCAAAGAAACAAAATAAATTTTCCCATAGTGATGCTTGCTTTGGTGACATTCAAATAGGATGTGCTGATAGTAACTGGGGAAGGTAGGACTTTTTATTAGGGAGGTATTATTTGAACTAAGATGCAAATGACAAAAAAACAACAATTTAAAAATCTGGGATAAGAGAATTTCAACCAAAGAGACCAGAAAAATCTACAATCTCTAAAGCAGGAATGAGTTTGGAATATTTAAAGAATAGAAAGCAAGTCAGTGTGAGTTGATTCTAGTAAACAAGTCAAAGAGTGACAGAAGAGGAAGCTGGAAAAACTCGACCAGACCAGATCAGGTAGGGGGTCATATGTCATGGTAGAAATTTCAGTATTATTATTATTGCAATTAAAAGCCATAAAAGAACATTAAACAAAGACATAAGAAAACATAATGTGTGTTTTAAAAGACAACTTTGGCTACTATTTGGAACATGTCCCATGGGAGGCATAAATGAAAGCAGAGAATCAGATAGAAGGCTTTGGAAATAATGAGAAATGTTGGTAGCTTAGACTATGGTATAACAGTGGAAAGGGACAGAGTGGGTTGTTATCAAGAGTTACTTTCGAGGTATTGCTGACAGGCTTGATGGTGGGCAGGGTGTAAAGGGAAGACAAATATCAAGAGTGATACCTGCATTTTTCACTTCAGCAATGGAGTTGAGGCTCATATGATATATTGATATGTCACGTAATGACACCTAAGCTGATTAGAAGGAAACATCACATGGTCAGTTTGGTGCTATGTTGTATTTGATGTGACATGCAACAGAAGATGTCAAGGATGCAGGACAAAGGAAGCTAGAGATCATAGAGATCAGAGATGGAGATGTGCATTTGGAAGTTTCCACCATGCAAATGGCATTTAAAACCTTGGAAATAAATGAGATCAGTTGCAGAGCCTATATTTATACAGAAAATAAAGAGACTTATAAGGAAACTTGTGGCAATTCAACCTCCAGAAGCTCACATCTATCCTGGATAAAAATAATTGCAGGTGTCTTTTTATAAACAAGAAGTATTATGTGCAGCAGCGGATATCTGAAAAATTATTATGCTTATTTACTATGCTCTAAACCAAACCAAAAGAGTCGGAAGGGGAGAGAGAACACAAGTTTTCAAATGTTAAAGTAGTTTTATAAAGGTAAAGAACATTGTTAGTTATTTTAGAGTAACTGAAAAGAGAGTGTGGAAAATCTGAAATAAAAAGGAATGGCTCACAGTGCCTTCAGACTTGTTAAATTGTGTTGACCAAGACATTCTTGGAGTCTTTTGGGTGTGGCTGGTTCCTTTTTATCATCCCCTTCTTATATTGGGCATGCTCTCCTAAAACCGTGGTGCTTTTGCCTGCTAAGTTAAGTTTTACTCAGTAAATCATATAAAGTGTTAGATTTTCCAGTTATCTATATTAAATTTCATCTTTTTAGGCAGTTGGGATTGTGTTAAAACCTGATTCTGCTTTAAAGCCTAATAGTAGTATTTCAAGTTTCTTTTCTTTTTTTTTTTTGGAGATGGAATCTCGCTCTGTCGCCCAGGCTGGAGTGCAGTGGCACGGATCTTGGCTCACTGCAAGCTCCACCTCCCAAGTTCACGCCATTCGCCTGCCTCAGCCTCCTGAGTAGCTGGGAATACAGGCGCCCACCACCATTCCTGGCTAATTTTCTGTATTTTTAGTAGAGACAGGGTTTCACCGCATTAGCCAGGATGGTCTTGATCTGCTAACCTGGTGATCTGCCTGCCTCAGCCTCCCAAAGTGCTGGGATTACAGGCGTGAGCCACCACGCCCGGCCTCAAGTTTTTTGTCACCTGCAAATTTAACAAGTATATCTTCACTTAAATCTTAATTAAAAAAATTCAATCAGAGGAGGACCATTTTACCAGGGCGCTCCCTCTTGTTAAACATCACACCTCTCTTTGGGTACCACCAGGTATACATATATCAAACTATAAAGTCCTTGAACCCATATTTTCATCTTTATCTTCATTATTTTCTACAAACTGTCTTGCTGAAATGTGCTCCCACTTGGCCTATAAGATTTCAATAGCAGAAGAGTCTATAGTGTTTTTTTTTTGTTTTGTTTTGTTTTGGGATGGAGTTTTGCTCTTGTTGCCCAGGCTGGAGCGCAATGGTGCAATCTTGGCTCACCACTGCCTCCACCTCCTGGGTTCAAGTGGTTCTCCTGCCCCAACCTCCTGAGTCACTGGGATTACAGGCATGCACCACCACACCCAGCTAATTTTGTATTTTTAATAGAGACGGGGCTTCTCCATGTTTGTCAGGCTGGTCTCAAACTCCCTACCTCAGGTGATCTGCCCACCTTGGCTTCCCAAAGTGCTGGGATTACAGGCGTGAGTCACCATACCTGGCAGAGTCTAGAGATCTTAACCCAAAATAAAGCAAGGTCAGTATAACATAATTTGTCAATAAGGCATATATGGTAGCTCCTAGGATCACTATTCTTTTTCCATTTGTTCACAAATCTTTTTTAAAAATTAGTCTATTTAAAAATCAGATTTAGACCTTTAAGTTCTCTAAGGTTTTCTAATCATATTGTCCTAATCAGTCCTTTAATACCTATTCTGCTCTCCATATTCCTCAAACATTGCTGATAGCAACTCTGCAAACTAAACTGCACACACTCTGTTGCCCTGCATGCCTATAGTTCCATCTGGGCAGGAGACACACACTTCCTGAGAGTTAACTCATCTTGTTGGGCCTCAATTTCCTCTCACAAATATCTGCTCCTCTTACTAGCCTCACCATTCTTCTCATTGGCAGAAATGACAGACTATAAGTAGGAGTAAAAGAGTTATATTTTTCTCTGTCAATACATTACCGGCATATTTTAAGGCAAGAGCCATTATTTATTTGTTTTATTTGTTAAGCTTTAAGTTTTACCAGAAAAGATATTCAACCACCACTTAACCATAACACATATGGCAGACAGATTACAAACACATCATTCTCGAGAGTTGACGGTTAATCATCAAATCAGGCCTGCTCTTTTCCTTCAAAGAAGCAGTAGAGTAGGATCATTTTGACAAGGGAAAGTAACTGAAAACTGAGCATGAGGTTATTAGATCAAGGATACTTTCTTCCTTTTCTTTTCTTTTCTTTTCTACTTTTTTTCTTTTTTCTTCTCTTCCTCTTTTTTTACAAGCATATCAAATAATAAAATAAAACCATTTAAAAATCTCTAGATAACACTGGAGTGGGG
This sequence comes from Colobus angolensis palliatus, assembly GCF_000951035.1. NCBI lineage: Eukaryota > Metazoa > Chordata > Mammalia > Primates > Cercopithecidae > Colobus > Colobus angolensis. The sequence continues at coordinate 859,079 of NW_012117988.1, read as the reverse complement.
TTTTTATTTTATTTTATTTTTTGCATCTTTTTTACTCAATTTAAGTGACATTTTATTGAAACTATTCTTCCCCAAGTAATTAAATAGCATACTCACATTGCAATTGCCTTCATAGCCTAAGAGTTTTTGTTATCTCAGTGAAAAAAAAAATAAGATAGTAGTTTTGATGCATTTACTTAAATAGGAACATGGGTCCCCAGAACACAGATGGACTTAATGATAATGATAATTTTAAGTGAATGAATGAATCCATGAGTGAATAAAATGTGACAAATATGTATAAAGTATATGCATGTGGATTCATAAGCTGTCCAATCTGTGTCCTTTGCTATAGGGTAGTATACAAAATGGGAGCACATTTTTGTAAGACTCACTTGATTAGATGAAAATATATTTCATGATTTTCTGGGAAATAATTCATCATACTCAACAAACTATCTCTTTATTGGGCCTTACTCAACTCTTACTTCCTATCTAAGATTTTATGATGCTTATAAGTATGTATACCATTTAGTGGAAACACATCTTGGTGGTCCATTGACTGTCAGTTTTCTTGTGATTTAAGACTGGATTTTATTTTTCTGACCACACATTCACATTGCCAAAATGTTTTTGTTTTAGAGTCACTTACTATAGTTTTATATGAGGTAGAAACCAGTAAGCTGTGCAGTTAAACTTAATTAAGTCATGTCAAAATGTTGCTAAAAAGTACCCCTACTTACTTCTGTCACTATGCATTCCCATTTTCAACCTTTCTGCACAATTTCCAATGTCTTTTGTTGAAACCAGAACAAACAATGAAATAATAGACATTAGAATTTCAAGAATGAACCCCTTGGTTTATCCATTAAAAGCAGCCAGAGGGGAAAAGATGACTCCCCTAGAAAGCATCAGAAATGAGTTTGACAGGTAACTTTTCACCATCAACTGTGGAATCGAGAAGTCAGTGGAATGGATCTTTAATGTGCTCTGAAGATAGCTGACAATCAAAAATTTGAAACCCAATAAAACTATGGTTTTAAGAACCAGAGTGAAATAAATTTCATTCCAGAATTTTTTTTTAATTTATCAACAAAAGACCTTAACTTCTTAGAGAATGCTTCAGAAGTAAATAATTGACATCAGAGAAAATCTGACATGAAGAAAGGAATGTGAGCAAGAATAAAATAAGACATACGTGTTGGGAGATTTAAACCTATTCTTAAAAATAAACAACATAATGTCTAACTTGTAGGACTAAAATGAAAAAAAAAAAAGCTTGAGGTAAAATATGAAAAAGCTATAACGACATAAGCTAGGAAGAGATCAGAATTAAAATGTTCTCAGATATGTTTACTATTTGGGGGGAAGTTAAAGATACTGATTAACTTTAGACTTTATGAAGTACGCATGTTCATGCTTCAATGGTATCAATTAACAGAATGGAGCTAGTGTATTTAAATGCCAAATCAGTAGGTATAAAAAGAAATGAGAAAAAAAAAAATCAACCAAACATATTTTCAGTTAAAATCCCAATATAGTTCTAAGATAGCATTTAGAAAAGCAAAGGCTCTGAAAAATATAATTTGTGAAGAAAATGTGGGGTGAATTATGGTACCAGATATTAAAGATTGATTTTAAAACAATAGTAATTAAGACATGACATCCTGCTGCAGGAATAGATAAATAGCATGTATGACAGGCATAATATTGCAGTTTGTTAGGAAAAAGATGAGCCATTCAATAGATACTGCTAGAACAATTGTTAATCTATCTGGGAAAAGGCATATTTACTTCAAATTAATGCATAGCACAAAAAGCAAAAATATTGAAGGAAAAATGGACAAATCTGCCTACCTTAAAATTATAAACTACTAGAAAACACAAAAAGTGAGAAAAGCAGCTATAAAATAGAATATATTTGTAACATATAAAATTAAAAAGGAATTAGTATGTGTAACATATAAAGAATTTATTCAAATCAATTAGAAAAGACAAGCAACCTAAAAGGAAAAAAAAAAGGCAAAAGAATAAACAGGCAGTGCGTAGACTAGAAAACTCACCAGGACAAGAAATGTTGAAAAGATATTCAGTCTTATTTTAAATTTAGGATATGCAAATTAAAACAACAATGAGATACTGTCTTATACATACGACATTGGAAAATTTTTAAATTTTGTTAACAAATCTCGGTGAGATTGTGCAGAAACGAGATCATGCATACATATCTGGTGTCTATAAATTATCCAGTAGAGTTACTAATGGGCATTTAGTTAACTAGCAATTCTTTTCCTAGATATATGATCTACAAAAAGTCCTTCACATGTACAACAGAGTAAGTGTACAGCATTAATTATAATCATAAAAACCAGAAATAACACAAATTTCTATCAACAGGAGTATGGATAAAGTTTAGTTCAGTGATTACTAAACAACAGTAAAAGGAATGAATCAGCTACTTATATCAGCATGAATCTAATAAACAGTAAGTTGGGTAGAAAAGAAATAAGATGTAAGAATAATACCTATGCTTTGATACTCCTTATATAGAATTTTATTTTATTTTATTTTATTTTTTTGTAAACAATGATTAAATTTATTTATTTTTCTTTTCTTTTTTTTCTTTTTTTTCTTTTTTTATTTTTTTTATTATTATTATACTTTAAGTTCTAGGGTACATGTGCATAACATGCAGGTTTGTTACATATGTATACTTGTAACATGTTGGTGTGCTGCACCCATCAACTCGTCAGCACCCATCAATTCGTCATTTATATCAGGTATAACTCCCAATGCAATCCCTCGCCCCTCCCCCCCC
>NW_012117988.1:782123-851108 GCF_000951035.1 Colobus angolensis palliatus | reverse complement strand
TCCAGGTGTTGTGTGTCTCAGTTCGCCTGGCTAGGAAAAGGGATTCCCTTCCCCCTTGCGCTTCCCAGGTGAGGCAATGCCTCACCCTGCATCAGCTCTCACTGGTCGGGCTGCAGCAGCTGACCAGCACTGATTGTCCGGCACTCCCTAGTGAGATGACCCCAGTACCTCCATTGAAAATGCAGAAATCACCGGTCTTCTGTGTCGCTCGCGCCGGGAGTTGGAGACTGGAGCTGTTCCTATTCGGCCATCTTCAGAATTTTAAAATATGTAAAACTAAACACTATTTCAAGCCACATACATATGTATTACAACTATGAAGGAATTCCAGGGAATGATAAAAAGTTCTGAATACTGATAGCTTCTGAGTAGAAGAGATAGAAATGGCCTCATGAGAGCCTTCAATGACGTAGAAAACACCCTATTTCTGAATGTGGTTGTTCTATTAGCATTTTTCATATATTTTATGTATAATACATTAAAAATATAATTTTATAAGTATACAATATTGTATAATACAAAGTAAAAATTAAGATGTGTACTTTAAAAGAACAAAGAGAAAAAAGATACAATGCTTCATTCCCCACTCCCATCACTTACTCTGATATAAAATAAAAACCATCAAAATAAAACTAATACATTATAAATCTTCTTTTAGTAAAAGTTTGAAGTCAACCATGTTAAGCTTTTCCACTAAAATTGGTTTGTAAAATATTACACGAAAATCAACACACAATTAGTGCATGTGTTTGGCATGGGATAAGGCAATAATCTCTGTAGGCTTTGGGTTTTTTCATCTGTCCATTAAGATGGCTTGGATCAACTAACTTATATGAGATTTTTCTGCAGTAAGTCTCTATGTACTTCCTCTGGTATATGACTTGAACACCCTCTCCACTAATGAGGAGTATATATTACAAGCTGTTATGTTCTGGAAGACAGAAGCCATGTCTTTCTTAGCAAAACTTTCAGTGCCTAGTGAAGTACCTGACATGTACTACATGATCCAATAAAGGTCTGCAGAATGAAGAACAATGGCATTATATGCTAGTGAATTCTAGACATGCTAAAATTTGATCATATTCTAGAAGTCATTATATGACAAATTGCATGGATTTACACTATCATTACAGGGATATTAGGTACTAAATTATCAAAAAGATGAAATCTTCATCAATTTTAGGGTGTACAATTTTCACATTTTATCTTCTCTGAAGTCAAGGTTGGTCTTACAATTGATGACACCTTTTTTAAACTCTTATCAGCCAGACAGCAGTTGTGCTGCAGTTGTCATTGCCTAATTATGAACAAACTTAATTATTAATATTATTCCTGGTGCCATGACTAGACAATGGAATTCCCTCAACGTAATTAGTCAAGAAATCATTCCAGGAAAGTATGTGAGTCCTATTTGTCCTCTTCAAAAAGCTTTTTCATTGACATATTCTGATATGATCAAGACAACCCAGCTTGAAAACTTTAGAATGAATACTGGTATGTTGAAAGAATATTCTGCAGACAATAGTAGAGCACCCTTTCAAGAAAACCTCCATCAAAAATGTTCTTTAAAACAAGTAAATTGTAGAGAGAATGGTGTGGCTGTATTGTCCAGGCTTGTCTTGAACACCTGGCCTCAACCCATCCTCATACTTCAGCTCCCCAAAGGGCTGGGATTATAGACATGAACCACTGTGCCTGGCCCCTTCAAAATGTTCTTGATGGTCCCAAAGAACAAGATTGACTGGGAAAACTCAGAGATAAAGAAATCTAAGTAGGAAAACAGTTCAGAAGAGTTGGACTCTAAATACAAGCAGATTTTAGGAGAACCTCAGTCAACGTATGTAGCTTATATTTTCTCTGTAAATGAACAAGAATGTATCTTTTAAAATGATTCCTTTAATTACTGATCTAGTTTCTGAAGCTATCAAGATTTAAAGGGTTAATTCCCTCTAATAAGTCATAGTTATGGAAACTGGGAGCCAGGAGAGGGCAGCAGAGAACTAACCTAAAAGAGTTTTGTTTTGTTTTTGTTTTAACTATTAATATATACAAGGGACTTCACAGTTTAGGAAGCTCCTTCATGTATGTAGGAACTCATGGCATCTCTACAAGAAAACTGATATAGGCCAGTTATTTTCATCCTCATTTAACAGTCAAGGAAAACGTGAAGAAATTAAATTCGAAGGACAGGAGCTAATACGGGGTAACCCTTGACTAGTGATAAGTTTGAGAGTTGGACTTCGGTGCATCCTTCTCCATCAACTGCTGGTAAGCCTTACAGAAGCCTAGTGGGTGGTCAGGAATAGTATTGGAGATGTGGTCTGCTGGACACACCATTTAGTTGGTGTCTAACTGAAGTCCAAGTCAGCTAAGCCTAGAACCAAGGTGTCTGGTGAAGATGTAATGAATCAGCATGCAGATGTGAACTAAGAAGTCAAGCTGAAGACGAAGGGAGCTTAAGTGAATATCAAAGCAGTCCATAAACACTAGAGAGAAGACAGGCCTGACCAGAATTAAGAAGTGGGCCACAGAGAAAACTGCAGATGGCGTGTTGTGCTATTGGTATGCCTGAAAGCACCATGAATACTGCAAAGTTGTCCATTCCTGCCCTTTCTGGTCATTAAGTGGCCCAGCCCCAGATATATTGAAAAACAGAACAGGTCCTAGGCCCTCTAGCAATAATGTTTGAGCAAGACTCTGGGGTATTCTACACTGGAGAAGGTACAGATGAAATAACAGATATTTTCTGTGTTCCTACCTCACTACCTAATAATAATAATAATAATAATAATAAATCAGAGGGAGAATTTCTGCTTCATTTACTGAGTAGTTATTGTTTAAAAGCTAAAGTCAGGAAATGGAATATTTTGAAGTCCTACTAGGAAGGCGTATATGATTCTTCACTCCAGAGAAATTGCATTAAACGTTTTGGCCTGACAGGTGTAGTCTAGCTGAAATATTTCATCAAGATCCATTTCTGTACTGAGCTGTCATTTCACCAAGTAAGCTATATGGTTTGGATTTTGAAGGTTTTGGTTTCTGCTGAAACTCAAAGATGGGAAATTTTCTGAGACAAACAAGAGCAAACTCTGCTTAATATTGCCCGGCATGGTTACCTCTTGGGAACACCCCGCTAAAGAAAAAGGTTGAAATGTATGCCTGCAGCTGCGTTTTCTTAGAGAGGACAGGTCTCAGAATGCAGAATAGAGAAGAAGCTTTTCCAGATTCTCCATGTTGTGTGCAAGACATCAACTGTGCCAGTTCATACAAATGTTGTGCGAGTCTCCTTCCCAGAAAGCACCCAAAAAGGAAAATAGAAGGAGTCAATATTGTTTATTATTCATCCAGAATAGATCATGCTTTGTGTTAAGTGAATGGAAAAAAAGTGTTAAGTGAATACTGATATGTAGAAGGAAGATGAAGACGGGATTGGTATACCTTGTCTCAACAAAATCTTTGTCTAACCAGACCATTGTATGTACATTGTCTAAAGACTTATATAGCATATAATAGGATGCAAATACATTGGGAACTGAATGCCTCCAACTGTTAGTCATTTCGTTGGTGAAGTATCTTTGACTCTTTTAGTTTTCACTCTGCAATAGATAAAATTCAGAAATATATTTTATATCTATATCAATATTTTATATCTACATTTGTATTTATTGTCAGAATGAAGAGAAGGAAGCACAGAAACAGCTGTGACGGACAGCTCTTAGAACCAAATGGACCTGGATATATATCCAGTTTTTATCACTCATTTATTGGCTAATTTTTGCCAAAGTACACAATATCTGTGAGCCTTAATTTTCCTATCAATACCCACCTTCTAGTGTTTTTAGGGGCTGTTATCACAGATAGGAATTTGATAAAAATTATATTGTATGATTATAAATGTATACATTTAAGAGCATCTAAGGAATAGTTGGGAAAGTACAAAAACTTCACAAAATGGTAAGGACTAGAGAAATTTACACATAAAAAGTAGTTAACTAGCAGCTAGGCTAGTGTAAATAAGTACAAAGGGTAGCAGAGTGATTGAAAAGGTACCAACAGTAGAAAAGTATAAAGACTATATTGTTGCAGTTTCCATATTAAAGGACTATAAAGAGAAATGAGAAAGAACATACCTACTTCATATCATGTTACATGAGTGTAATGACTATGGCTGGAAACTTGGTTGGCAATAGTTGTTAAGAGCTGAGCGCCACACTTGAAATGTACAACCCAAGGATAATATATGCCCCATCCCAACCCCAAGGCACCAATAGCAGTAAACTTCTCAACATGCCTGAAAAAGGGAGGAATATACAGCTTCCAAATTTCCACTGTAAGTGCGTGTAAGGCAGCATCACCCTTAGATGATTCCATAAGTTAACTGTTGGTACTCAGACATGTAAAGTATCTCATCTTCCTCAATATACTTTATAAGTAGTTCTGGGGCCAGGCATGGTGGCTCAGGCCTGTAATCCTAGCACTTTGGGAGGCCAAGGCAGGAGGATCACTTGAGACCAGGAGTTTGACACCAGTCTGGGCAACATAGACCTTGTCGCTACTAAAAATAATAATTTTAAAAAATAGGCAGACATGGTTACTCATGCTGTAGTCCCAGCTACTTTGGAGGCTGATGTGGCAGGATTGCTTGAGCCTAGGAGTTCAAAGTTACAGCAAACTATGATCATGCCACTGCACTCAAGCCTGGGTGACAGAGCAAGACCCTGTCTCAAAAAGCAAACAAAACAAAACAAAATAAAGTAGTTCTGGTCCATGGCCCTATAACACCAAGTACATAATAATTATAGTAGTTATAAAATTTGCCACAGTAAGTTGTTACCTCTAACATTTATAATATTAGTTTATAAATGATTTACCATTTTACAGAAATTAAAGTGGAAACAAGGTTATCTCTATTATATCAGTGTCACTTCCTAGCATTATGTAGATGGAAAGGCCATCCTGGGATTTAAGCCAGAACTATAGGACAATCAAATAAACTGAAATGATTATTTGTACATGTATGTTTATGTGTGTTGGGATTTGTTTTTTGGTTTTTGGTATAGGTCATGTGGCTATGGGTAAATTTTAAAGTCAGATACACTTGATAGTCAAAAGGATTAAGGAGGAAAGAGAAGCCTAATTTGCTTTGACCAAGGGGGATAACTCCAACCAACCCCAGGAAAAAAATTGTCTTCATGATAACTTGGTTTCTGGTAAACTAATATATGGTTTGAGGGAGTGAGGAATGTGTATATGCAGTTGTGCTTATAACATGGCTGGTAGAAATGGGTCCTTAAACCTAAAGGGGGTAACTCTTATTGAGTTAATGGGTCTGGGGTATCTCTCCAGGTTTAGGTGATGTGGGGAAGCCTGGTCAGAGCGCTCTGTGACATTAAAGAGAGTGGACTGACATTAGCTTTTGTATCCTGAGCATGCTGCTCTGCACCGCCCATCTGGTGTTGCCCACTATGTTTGAACAGCTTCTTGAGCTGGCCCTGCTCTGTTGTGTATTTTTGCAGTGCAATGGCGACACTTACCAGCAATTGCTGGAAGAGCTTTCACTTTCTACAGGGCTATTTGGCAGTTAAGCAAACTATTTCATGGCCTCACTGTTAACCTCTGCTGATGAGATTCCCACTGGGACCAACCAGCACACTATAGAAATGGGGAAACCTCTTAAGTTGGATGTCTCAGGCCTTTTCCATGAACTCAACATCAGGCTCCCTGGGCACTAAATATTGCTACTCTTTCAGTATGCTCCTCAATGTAGATAGAATACATTCTCTCATCAGAATATCTGGTGAGATTAAAGGGCCAGAAACTCTAGAAGTTATAATTCCATTTTGGAGTGGTATAAGAAAGGCATTCGGAAGGAATATCAAACCCTGAGCCATGGTTTGAATGCAAAGCAGTTTCTAGGCTGAGTCCTGCTGAAATTATCAGAAAACAGAAGTATTAGTTGAAGTAGTTTCTCTACCACAAAAATAGTTCTGTTTGGCTTTAGGTTATGAACATTAGGCAACCTGCTCTTCCAATAATAGCTCCATAGACAAACCTTTGTCTCCCCTCCTTCAGCATGTCATTCATAGTATATCTGTGCTGGAGTGATCTATTGCTAATTCAATAAATAATGAGCACTGACTATATGCCAGTATCTATTCTAGGCCCTTATTAAAAGAGATAAATAAAACAAAACAAACCCTACCTCGGGGAACTGGCAGCCTATTGAACCCCTAATCTCTCTTTTTCTTTCTTGCTTACATCCTCATTTCACCTGCCCTCCAAACTTCACCTCAAGGACTTCTCTCTCAGTGAATATTTTCCTGAATTTATTATGCCAAAAACAGTCTGCATGTTATTTGGAATTCTATAGCATTTTCTTGCTTTTGATGCTCAAATGACTTTTTATCTTCTGCTTCTCTGTACTCTAGTTTTTTGTGCACATGTTCTTCCAAATTGCATGTTTCTGGAGAGTAAAATATCTACAATATAAGCTCCAAAAGGGCAGCATGATTCTGTGCTCTGTTTACTGCTGTATCTGCAGTGATTATAGTAAGCACATGGTATACTCGCTATCAAAATTTTGCATGAATGAATAAATGAATGGATTTGTAACCTTCATAGTACCTTGTTGTATTGTATATGGAGTATTAGATTTAAACTCAAAAGCTCCAATTAAAAAATCGAGCTTAAAATTTGACTTTCCCTGTCTGAGACTCCAATTCCTGATATGTAAGATGGAAATAAAAATTTCTGCTTTACTTATCTTACAGGATTGTTTTAGAGATCGAGTAAATATGGTATATATGAAAAAAAACTACTTTGTTCACTGCTAAATGAGTAAAAGTTATTGCTAAGTATATAATGATTACTATTGAATGAATGAATATGTTATAGACTAAATGTTGGTGTCTCCCAAAATTTATATATTGAAGCTCCACCCACAATGTGATGGTATTTGGAGATGGGAACTTTGAGAAGTAATTAGGGTTAGATGGAGTCCTCATGATGAGATGGCTGCCCCTATAAGAAGGAGCAGAGAGAGCTTGCTCATTTTCTCTCCCCATGTGCATGCAAAGAAGAGATGTTGTGAGCACACAGCAAGATGGTGGCTGCCTACAAGACAAGAGAAGAGGTCTTAAAAAGAAACCTGCCGTTAAAGCACTTTGGCCTTGGGCTTCGCAGCCTCTACAACTGTCAGAAATAAATTTCTGTTGTTTAAGCCAGTTATAGTATTTTGTTACGGCAGGCCGAGCTGACTAAGACAGTGTATATGCATGCACTACATGAATAGAAAAAATTTGATTCCATAAAGTCTAAGCAATTTGGGGATCCAATCAAAATGTAAACAAAGGCACTCTAGAGAAGCAGAGATTTTAGTCATTCCAGAGAACTAACTGATGCTTAAAAGCACTATGCCACAACTTTGTTGAGTATATTTTCTGAGACAAGCTTTACTGCTAAGTTCGGGATATAATGGAGAGCATTAAACTGTATTAAGACTGAGGTCGAAGTGGGTGCTTATGGCAAGTCACTTTAACTCTCTGATCTTCTGTTGCCTTATCTATAAACTGAAGACTAGAATGCCCAACATATCTACATCCTAGCATTGTTATGATAATCAAAGAAGTTGATGTGTTGCTAAATAATTCATAAATTATTCAGTGTTGATAAAATGCGAGATATTATCGGTAGCAGCATGCCCTTAAAGACTCATGTGTTGTGTTACATCCTTTGCTTCTGAAAATTGGCTTCCTTACCCAAGATTTCCTCATCATCTAGAAATTTCTAACATCCTAAAATTCATTGAGAGTATTAATTTTTTAATCCAGACCCTGTGAGCCATGTTTTACAGGGAAGAAACTATCTTCCAGAGGCAAAGTACATTGTCCAAGGTCGCACAGCTTGCTAAAGACACAACTAGGTTCTCAACACATGTCCAATTAACTCCAGATATGGAACTCTTCCATTAAAGCACAAAAATCTGAACTTTTTGGTTTTTAAATATAATTGTTTTTATTTTCCATGAAACCTAGTTTCCCTCAGTATTGCATTCAATTCCATAAGGGGAAAATCTGATATTTTATAAAATGCTACACTATCTCTAAGTTTTGGTAAATACGCAATATTATTGGCAACTATTTTCAAGGTACAATTTACCTATTACCTCTTGGTAATTGTTAATGGGTGTCTTCTTAAGATTCACAGGATACCCATATTGTTGATATATAATTGTTCACAAAGATTTTTTTTTGTTTTGTTTTGTTTTTGTTTTTTGTTGTTGTTGTTGAGACGGAGTCTCGCTCTATCACCCAGGCTGGAGTGCAGTGGCCGGATCTCAGCTCACTGCAAGCTCCGCCTCCGGGGTTCCCGCCATTCTCCTGCCTCAGCCTCCTGAGTAGCTGGGACTACAGGTGCCCGCCACCTCGCCCGGCTAGATTTTTGTATTTTTTTAGTAGAGACGGGGTTTCACCGTGTTAGCCAGGATGGTCTCGATCTCCTGACCTCGTGATCCACCCGTCTCGGCCTCCCAAAGTGCTGGGATTACAGGCTTGAGCCACCGCGCCCGGCCCACAAAGATTTTTTAAAAAGGGCTGTTACTGTGAAAATATTTTGTGCTTGTAAATATCAAAGGTATGTGATCCTGAATATTTTGAAACTGAGTGCTGGCATAAAATAAGAGGACCGGGGTTCATATTCTGTATCTGCAGAACTACTTATTAAGCAAATAATGAGATGAGTAGAGAGACCTAAATTATATTTAAATCTCTGGAGGAAGGATGGTGAGGAGGTGTAGAATTTTATAATAGGCTTTTGAATATAGCCTGTAACTAGGCACACAGTAGAAGTTAAGAAGAAATTGCTTCACTAAGCACCATTATTTTGAAGAATAGTAAGAATAGCAAGCAGAGACACTAATGACCTCAGAGAAATACGAATAACACATTATTGCTCAGATTATATTGACAGCCTAGACTGTCTTCCAGGAATTTAAAGCAAATTGGGCATTCAGAGACCAGAAGGGTTTCTTAAAGACCCCTTCTAAATTTTAAAGATCTTGTTAAGTCCGTCTTGGAGAAAGAACAACAGGTATTTCTTCTGAGAGTGATACAAATTTTTCCTCCCCGTGAATTTTATCATTTAATGACAGTTCAGTAATGGAAGACTAAACCCAGGACTCTTGAGCCTAATGTGAAAAGAGACCTGGTTCAGTCCTCATGAGAATTCCTATTCTCCTAGCTAAGGTTTCCACCTGGGAAGCCCCGTAGGGACTGAGATCATGATACAATTTCAGGACCACAAAGAGCCTAGCTGAGAAGCTTTTCCTGTAAGCATGAGATCTTGGCCTCATTCTGTGATTGCTTTGGTGCCACCCCTGAACGTAGATTTAATAATCATGCAAGCAGACAAATAAAAGCCAGGATCTCAGTATTCCTCTGCCCAAACAAAAGATAAGCTGACCACTGACATATCTCCAAAACTTTGTCCTCTGTTGCTGATCACAAATATATTGTGAGTATTTGTGCCTGGTGATCTGACAGTCAAAATCATGGAGAAAATTTAGGCTCTCTCTGTGGTACAGTCAGTAGTTATCATTGGCTTAAAGATTAGGTAAATTAAGGTAACAGGGTGCTGGGTTTGCCACACTGAAGACTTCCAGGGACTTTAAACAAATGAAACCGCTGCATCCATGTACAGGACAAACCCCTCTAATGTGCTGTTTTTGGTATAGCAGAAGCCACAGAAAACCTCTTTGGCTAGCTTTTATTTTTGGTAGGCTGTCAAGATATGTAGAGAGAACATTATATGCATGTGTGTATGTGTATCCACACATACATACAAGTGAGTCGATTGTTCCCTGTACTTGTTAATAACTGAATATTTCTATGTTTTTTGTGAGCTGCTGCCATAATTTTATTTTGTTATCACCAATACTACCATCATTCTCTTCTCATTATGATTGATAACAATTACTGAGCCCTTCACATGTAGATAAAGGTAGATGGTATTAACTCTATTTTCCTGGTGAGAAAACTGTGGTTTATGCCATCATACCTTATTGCATCGGATACATGTGGACCCTGGATCCCTGAAAGACTCTCAAAATCTGAGGCTTAATGGAGGAGTTTCACTTATTTAGTAATCAGTATCATGAATCTAACTATCTTACACTTTTAGAAGATACATATTTTTAAAAAGTAATAAAAATAGTTTTGTACTGCCTTTAAAATATATATTTTTAAAGTAATAAAAAGGCACTAAAGATCCAACTACGATTTATCAAATGTAAATCACTGCCCGTTTTTACTATGCAGCTCTTAAATATGTGCTTTTACATGATTGCTGACCATCCCCCACCCTCTTATTCATAATGGCTTCTTTGTAGGTCATTCATGTATTTATTTAACAAGTATTTTGAGAAGAACATGCTTGGTACCGGGCATTGTTCTAGAGACTGGGGATATGGATATGGCAGTGAACAAAATAAATACAAACCTCATTAGAATACAGAAAAATATGGTTATAAAAATTGATCTTGAGACAGTGGTTTTTGTTTTTTGGTTTTTTTTTAAACTTGGAGATCAGAAAAGCCAACATTTCGATCTCTCCCAATCCCACTCCAAAGCAAACCACGCCCACAATATAGGCCGTACACTTCCTGTATGCAGGGCATTATGCTAGGCTCTGTGGAGCTCAGATAGAAGAAAGCTTGTCTTGTCCTCGAGCAGCATGTGTAGGAATGCTGTGCTTCCTATAATTTGGGTTTTTCTAAGACTCTTTTCTAGGACTCTTATCTATTAATGACTTAGCAAATCACTATTTAACACGTTCACTGAACCCTGTGTTTTAAAGATGTTCTATGGTTTAGGTCTATAGGGATTAGGCATTTCCACTTGCCAGTGCCATGCTAGCAAGACTTGATGCAAAAACCATTTCCCCAACATGCCAGTTGGCAAAGGGACCAGGTTAGGTTTTGTTTGGGCAAACAGATTAGCCCTCTAAGGGTTAATTAGGAAGTGAGCCCCTTTCAGGGCCTGGAACTGTTTACTTCAATCGTTTTCATGCAAACTGCCATGTTTCACTTGGGTATTAATTGTGCCTGATGGACCCATTATTTGTAATCAGAGCAGTTCCTTGGTTAGCTCTCCAGGGGTTAATTAAGTGTATGACGTAGTGCCCTAGATATTACTAAAGACAGGACCACGTGGATTTCTCACCAACCTTATTGGAGAAAGTCCTGTTGCTATGAACAGTCGGGATTCTCAGCACCAGTGTTGCCTCTCACAGTTGACGCTTATTAGGTTACCGTACCAAGACAAGCCTAGCTGATGCATCAGTGCAGACCTCCCTGGCTTGGTCCCATTTCTGCTCAGAAAGGACTTGTGCCAGTGACTCTGGAAATCCAACCTGCTATAAGCAGCCCTGTTTACTGCAGAAGATGATTCCTGCCCCAGGTTACATGGGTACACCTCATGGAAATGTCGGTGCCTTTAACCTGAAGGCACTGAAAAGCTAGGAAAATGGCAATCTACCCTGAAATATCCTGTCCTAAACACAGGAGACCACAATGATTGGTAAGGTGACTAGACATTTCTCTGTTATGCCACTACTGCTAGTAGGGGCTGACCTGTCATCACCAGTTCTTTCCCCCTCATTTTTTCCTTCCCTACTGAATTTCTAGCTCTGGTTTCTTTATGTAAAATGATCACACATTTTTTTTTGGTCATATGCTATTTTTTTATTTTGCAACAAGCCCACTGAGATTTAATAACCAGGAGAGAATATTGTATGTTGAGGTGTGACTGAGGAAAACAGTACTGTAGAACTCAAATATTTAAGCCTTTCTGCTTTTGGGATCAGGGAAATCAGCAAACCAGAAAGGACTGCTTGCATGAGACTTGGTACTCAGTCCCACAATATCAATTATAGTGAAGTATTTCTGTTGCCTGTAGAAGTGTCCGAACTACAGCCATCGGTAACTTGGGAAAATGAGCTTGGAGAAATATAAACTATTTTTATAGAGTTAGCTCTTGCTAAATTATAACAGAAAGACTGTGTGAGAGTGGAAAATGTAACGTGGTAGAAAGGACACAATGAAGTGGAAAGATCTAAATTTAATTCTTTCTTCTTCCATGTATGAGTTATATGATTTGGGAATATTTAGTTTACTTCTCTGAGTCTCAATTTCCTTATCTTTAAAATGGGGATAAGGGTTCTAGCCACTTAGGAGGCTGAGGTGGGAAGATCACCTGCACCCGGGAGTTTGAGGCCAGCTTGGGCAACATATCAAGACCCCGTCTTTAAAAAAAAAAAAAAAAAAAAGGAGGATAATAATATTGACCTACTTTCTACCACAGGATTGTTGTAAAATTTAGGGATAGCGCTGGGCATGTATTACATGACTCTATTAATATTATATGAATGAAAGACTGGTTTTAAAAAATTAATGTTTCAGAAAAATATTTGTGAGGTATTAAGCATTTATAATCCTTTGTAAGGCTTAAAAGCCAAAAATTCTGGTGATGGGTGATATTTTATTACATTCTTCTGTTTCTGCACACAAACTAAAAGAAATTATGAATTGTTCCCACGTATGTTCTGCAATGTCTGGATTGTTCCAGAAACTAGCCTGCTAGTGAGGTCTTTTCGCTTTGGTTCTATGATTTCCTTCTGTAAGAGTAAGAAAAATGTGAAAGCAAAGTTGTTACATCCTTCTGAAGCCAGGTACAGCCTTGCAAGATAGGGTAAGGAGGAAATGTAGTAATAAAAATATGTTAAGTAAATGAAATGCTCAGGATAAGGAACTCGATAGAGATAGAAAGTAAATTCGTGGTTGCCTAGGGTCAGGGGTGGGTGATTAATGGAAGGGCAGTGACAGCTAATGAGTACACAAAAAATTTTTGGAGTAATTGATGAAAATGTGGTGATAGTTGCACACGTCTGTGAACATACCAAAAAACCAAAGAACCCATATTTTAAATGGGTAGATTGTATGTTAATTATATCTCAATAAAACTGTTACTCAAAAAAGTACATTTAGAAATTTTGTATATATATACAATATATATATTTGATTTTGTATATATATAGTATATATGTAGTATATATCCTAACAGAGATATTTGCAGTGATATTGAATAGACATTGATGGATGTATAACTGAAATGGAAAATGCTAACTCCATAAATGAAAGGTTCCATTTCATTTATGGAAGAAGGAGGCGAGAGGAAGAAAGCACACACACTTCCAAAAAGAAGGTAGTCATCAATCTTGTGGCAACCTACAATACTGCATTTGATGGGAATCTGGTAAAGTATATCAGCATTCGATCTGAATTTGAAACCACTTCCCTAGCTCCTTCACTTTTCCAATCCTGGATTCTTTTTTCTGTTTCTGCGATGTTGAAATGTCTGGACCTAATTAGGCTTGTCCCTCTGGAAGTTTAGACTAAGTGTTAATCCTAACAACCTTCTGGCAATGAGACAGAACACCTCTATCTCATTTATTCCCACTGAAAAATCTACATATTTCATTATTGGTAGTAATATTGCCAGGAACTGTGAAAAATTCATCATATGGATCTCCCAATTTCATTTCAATTCTTATAACACTACTCATAAGTTATTTTATTATGCTAATTTTACAGATGTGAACACTGGGGCTTGAAGAGATTCCTTAGAGTCAGGATTAAAATCCAGGCAGTCTGGCTTCCAAGTCAACATTCTTAATCACTTTCCTATGCTGTTTTGTGTACTGTCATTTCTTTGATTGTTTGTGATTTCAAGAAGCTTGAGTGAAAAGCTCTACTATTCAGAAGGATCTCTAGGTTATTGGGATGAATTTTACAGAGAAACTTGTAGAAGTGGGCAATCACTAGTGCTCCTGTGCCCACGGTGCATGGGCATCATGGTCATATTTTCCTTTTATTTTGTTGAATTTTTTTTTTATGTTTATGGAATAAGAGGTACAAAGCATTTACAAACATGTGTAAGGCTTAAAAGAAAAAAAGAAATCTGGTGATGAATGATATTTTATTACATTCCTCTATTTCTGCACATAAACAAGGTAAAAATTGTTCCTATCCATATTCTGCAACTTCTGGATTATTCCAGAAAGTAGCCTGCTACTGAGGCGGTAGTTATGTGATGTGGGTATATTGTGTAGTGGTAAAATCTGGACTTTTCGTGTACTCATTACCCAAATAGTATGCATTGTGCCCAATAGACATTGAAGGCCTCACTACCAGCATGGTTTTCCTTTATATCCACTAGTCAGGATTTAGATTATTTCCTTCACTCATTAAGAAACATACTAGATGCCAGGTTCTGTGCTAGGTGTGTGATGTATATTAGAGAACCAGAAAGAATGCAGAGCTTATCCTCTAGAAGGAAAAAAATAAATTGAAAAATAACCATAACAAATAATTATGAGTATGATGATTGTATCAAGAACAATTACGTGGTATGATAACAGCATGCAACTGTGGATTCTTCCCTAACTTGAGGAGGGTAGAAGAAGAAAAGCCTCTCTAAGAAATAGGGATTGAAATTGATAGCTGAAGAATGCTGGGGGTAGTGTTCCTATAAGAAGAAAGAACATATCTGTAAGCCCTGAAGAGAAAGGAGCATAGCATTTCCAAGAAAAGAGGAGGACAAGTTTGAAATCAGGCCAGCTTTTCCCCCTGAGTCTGAAACATCATTTACACATTTCCTTTTGGACTTCCATCTTAAATTTGCCCAACCTTGGCCTGATGATTTGCTGTCATGTTTAATCTCCTTTCAGATGCTAGTGTCAGGTTTAAATTCTATTATACTTCTACACATACATTTAAGAAAGTTTACCATCTCTACACATTGAGCATGCAGAGGGCAGGGAAAGTTATCATGTTGTTGAGTCAGGGTTATATAATCATAATTATTTCAAGCTCTAAAGTCAGACTGCTGGTTCAAATCCCAGATTTACTTACTTCCTAGCTTTGTGAACTTATCCTGTTGCTTGAACTTTCTGTGCCTACTTTTCTCATTTGTAAAATACAAATAATAAAGTTTTACTTATGAAAGATTAAATGTGTAAGTAATATGTGAGGCACTTGGAAAAGTACCTGGCACATAGTAAGAAACCAAGTGTTAGCTACTAGCGTTAATTATATAGTGTAATTAGGGGCTTAATATATGTTTTCTGATAGGAAGTTGATAATTACAATAAAATCAGTGCCGATGGAATTTCAGCTTACCAAGAATGCAAGAATATCTTCAAACATTCTTTGATCTGAATTCAACTGTTTACCTCTAATTCCTAGGAGATGCTATTGGGATGTTTGTTGCTTTTGTGGGGAAAAACTATCCACTTTTGGTCAAGTGGTCATGTTGTGAGTTTTCATTTTGGCTAGTCCTCTGCAATATAGGAGACTACATATTTATGTCTTTTAATTTTGTATGAATAGTTATTATTATTAAAACCATTATCTAAAATGTATAAGATGAGTACATTTAACTTTATAACTGTAGAAACTGATACTAAGAAAAGATCAGTGAATCTTTGATAGTCACAGATGGTAAGAAGCAGATCTATGATTTGAACCTAGGTCTTTTGCATCCAAAGCCCTCCCCTTTTCCTCTCATACCCCATTCTTCTATTTGCATGTACTTAGGCCTCCTGCCGTCTGCTCTGGACAAACCTTTGTTTAGAAGAGTCAATCCAGTATCCTTTCATTAATTTCTTCATAATGACATTGTTGGTTATATAACTTTCGTAAAATGAATTTAAGCTAAAAGTCAACATGATGGCTATAGGGCCTTTCCAATACACTATTCATAATGGAATACATTTATATAAATGTGTTCTATAACTACATATTCCCACAAAAGTTGCTAGAGATAAGTAATTTGCTTTTCAAAAGGTCTGTGGTTGAGTTCTAGTAAGCCTGATAGTTCTTTCATCATCTGCTGTCTGCTCACACTTGTGAAGAATACCACTGGTTACCCCTGATTGTAACCTTGTGGCAAGGGAAGGCACAGTTCTAACTGCATTGCCTGTGTTGGGGTGATCAGACCCAACACCAGGTCATGGGGGTGACAAACACCAGTGGAGTCAAAGGATTGAGAAAAAGACAGTTTGAGAAGTAAAGCTGGGACCAGGGGGCCATCACTAGTGTATGGAGGCTGTGAAGGCCCCGAGCTCTGGGAGCCCACGCTGCTTTTTGGTAATCCAACAAAGAAACAGGTGGTGAGAATGTGGAGGTCAAAAGGGCAGGGCACATGATCTACAGCTGTGATGGTTTAGCACTTATATGGAACATGTTCTGCTATTTGAGATAATGGGAATACAATCGATCTAGGAGCCTAGGAGGGCTAGAAGCAAGGAGCCAGCAAGTCTAAACACATTCCAGAGGACATTATGCAAGCCCTGCGTCAGTTTCCCTCCCAACCCTCAGTTTTTTCCCAACAGCCTGACTACTAGAAAACACTTCTATTATAAAATACTTGGTACAACTGAAATTGTGAGCTCTGAATCTTTTTTGATATACACCTTCATAAGAGGAAATAAGCATGCACAGCAATTTATGTATAATTGTTTACTTAAAAATTGCATGCATGTACAAGTGTTCATACCTGAGAAAAATGTAAAGTTTTAACAGTATAGATTAAATTGGAACTAGCTATATTTTTAATATCTTAGAAATTGTGGTGTCTTTATAGTATCATTAATCCCAGCTAACTTATTATAAGAGTGGACTTAAGTCCGTAGTGCAAAATTTTTTGATAAGTTTGGAATTTTATGGTTTTATTTTCTGATTAGACTGTTACTATATTTACCTTATAAATTGGCTGAATATTTATAATAGAAATTAGAGAAAATTATTTCTTTAATTTTCTTGTTCATTTGTGTTTGTATAACTTGCATTTTGCTTTATCTTCAAACTGTGGTGTGATTGGAAGAAATTTATTTATTTATTTATTTATTTATTTTTGAGACGGAGTCTCGCTCTGTCGCCTGGGCTGGAGTGCAGTGGCCGGATCTCAGCTTACTGCAAGCTCCGCCTCCCGGGTTTATGCCATTCTCCTGCCTCAGCCTCCCAGTAGCTGGGACTACAGGCGCCCGCCACCTCGCCCGGCTAGTTTTTTGTATTTTTTTTTAGTAGAGATGGGGTTTCACCGTGTTAGCCAGGATGGTCTCGATCTCCTGACCTCCCTCGTGATCCGCCCGTCTCGGCCTCCCAAAGTGCTGGGATTACAGGCTTGAGCCACCGCGCCCGGCCGGAAGAAATTTATTAAAGTCATTTATCTACTTCATCACATTTATTTAGTTAGTATAAGTCCACTAAGAGAAACCGTAAGTTTATTTAAGCAAGTTCTGCTGAAAAAGAAGGAATGAGTTATGTCACTTTTATACCTATGAATTGTAGCACTCCCTCTCTTGTGTAAAACTACATTGGGTACCTTATGCAGCACAGACCATATATGAGTGACAATGAGCATGTTGTGTATGCATGAAGATTAAAGATTTCCTTAATTGTAAAACAGCCTATTAATAAATAGAATATCTGTTTTCCTTTGGCGTTGTTATTGTATTGTACTCCACCACTGGTGGGAGCACCCCATCTTGAGACTGCCAAAAGAGATTTTGGTGATGACGGCATCAAATACTTTGATCCATTAAGCCTTGTAGTATCGAGTAGCAACTGGAATTATTTATTAGCAAGCATAAGTATCTAAAAGGGATGACTTTTCAATTGGCACAACTATTTATTGAGCACTTACTAGATGTTAGGCAAATGCTTGTCTCCAAAGAAATAAAAATTATCAAATCATGGTTTTGGCTTTAAAGTAGCTCAAAGTTGAATAGGGGAGAATAGTATATAAAAGAAAAGCTATTGTTTATCATGCAATGTGGTATCTGCTATGATATAATGATAAACAGGAGCAAAGAGGACCTGACAGAAGGTGACAATGCTTGAGCTGTTTTCTGAAGAATAAGTAGGAGTTAACTACACATGGAAGTAGGGGAAGGGTAGCCAGAAGAGAGTAGATCCTATTTGATTGTCACCAAAAACCTATGAGTTAATATACTTAAAAAGCAGGTAGGCAGTGGAGAAGCTGGTGTTAACATGAATGTTAACACCAAGTCTTGATCTTCTACCATGTGACCTTGTAAAGTGGATGAAGAAGAGAGATTTCTTATTTACTTGAACAGGTTTTATATATATGTGTGTGTATGTGTGTGTGTGTATATACACATTATATATACATTAGCGTTAGCAACTGGAAAGCCGTGAACAAGGCTCATTTTAATAACATGGGCCTAAATTTTGAAAACTGCATCTCGTAGAACACTAATCCCAAAAAGTGCTTAGTGGCAAATGGTTCCATAATTAAATAAGCTTGAGAAAGGCTGAATATGCTGGTTCCCTTTTGTAGATTTACAATACACATTGACATAAACAGGGTTCTGGGAAATCCTACAATTAAAAAAAATAAAAACTTTACTTTTGCTTAAGTTATTGGTTGCGAAATGGGTTAAGTGTGGAATATATTTCAGCCCAAATCAATTGAAATACCTCGGAAAAAAAGTGTAGCCAATATCTTAGTAGAACAGGCATAGACATCGTGGATTGTCAGTTTTAATTTTTTGGTCAAACTGCATTCATTCATAAGTGCAACAGCCACAACTTCAAAATTAGAATAACAATCATTATATTATCATATAGATTTTCATTTTTATTTCTTGGTACTCTTTAGATATTTTATATAGAACTATCAACACTATGGAAAGTGTTTCTATGATTAATCTACACCAAGATACTCCTTTAAAATCCAATATAATATCAAATTATGTAACAATTATGTAGCATGCTTAATCCAAGGTCATTTCAGTTTCCATCATTCTTGTATTTTAAAAAAGCATGAACTGAGAGAATTTGCACATGTCAAAGATACAACAACACTTCATTATAAAAGAAATGCCTAACAACTTAGCTTCTCTCTATATATCAGAATTCTTTGGAGTTGCAAGTGACAAAAGCAAAAGTCAAGCTTAAGCCACAGGCCCTGTCTCTTCTGCTCCATACAGCTGCAGAATAGCTGGTGACATATCCAAGATCATTCTTAGAGCTGCAGACCCTAAAGTATGGTTTTCTTGATAGGTCCTGCCAGGGGCTAATTGGCTTTAACCAATCACTGTGTGGGGTGCTGTATTCAGGCCTGGGCTGTATGCAAATCACTGAGGTATCCCTGGGATGTAAAGGTGGGTGGTGCAGATGAGATGAACCACATGATTCTCATCTGCATGTTGATTAAAGAGTATGGGAAACTAGTTTTCCTATGGAAAGAGTGCTGAGACGGGACAAAAACAATATTTAACTGTTGGAGGCTGAAACAATGAGGGTCGTGATCAACTCAGTATACCACTGGAGGCTGTGTGAGTAAACAGCAAACTGTTCTCAAAAATGCAGAATGTTGGCAAACTGACAAATTGAATCTGCCACCCAGAAGGAATGCCAAGGGCAGTCATGCCCCAAGCACAGTGTTTCTTGCCATTAGGCACATCTGAAGCCTGTTAGTAATAATACAAACCTGTTATCAATTAAGCAGCTGACCAATCGTTACCTCCTCCTCCCTGCTCTTGCTACCCAATAAATAGGGAGGGCTGTAGACGCTCAGGGGCTGCCTTTGCTCACTAGAAGCAGGGCACTCTCTTTTTCCCCCTCTCTTCTTCTTTTCCCTGAACTCTTCCTTTAAAACAGTTTCTTTTGTCTTAAATTTTCATTTCTATGTTTGTCCCCTTGTTCAGTCTCGTAATGAAGGTCTCAAGCTTGCCATTAGGCACATCTGAAGCCTGTTAGTAATAATATAAACCTGTTATCAATTAAGCAGCTGACCAATCGTTACCTCCTCCTCCTCCCTGCTCTTGCTACCCAATAAATAGGGCGGGCTGTAGACGCTCAGGGGCTGCCTTTAGCTCACTAGAAGTAGGGCGGTCTCTTTTTTTTTCCCTCTCCATCTCTGCTTTTTTTTCCCTGGACTCTTCCTTTAAACAGTTTCTTTTGTCTTAAGTTTTCATTTCTATGTTTGTCCCCTCGTTCAGTCTTGTAATGAAGGTCTCAAGTAGTAATAGTAACTGTTCTAATGATAGATTCAAGTAGTAACTGTTCTAGTGAGGGTCTCAAGAAGTAATTGTGGCAGTCGGCCACATTTAATATTTGCTATATGCCTACTCTGAAACAAAAGCAAGTGGTGACCATATAGACTAAGCAAAGAAGACTTTTCTTTTAAATGAAAGTGTATCTATAGGCTTCAAATAGAACTAAGGAGAACTGTTTAAACTTTCAAGAGAAACTGAATTTTAAGTACATATCTCTAAAGAAAATTTTAACAGGTGGTTAACAAAGCATTTTCTTAAATTTTTTTTCTTCCTTGAAAACCTGACAAACTCAAAAGCAAGACTCCTTTTTTGTGTAAGCCCATGGTAGAGATAAAACATGTTGAAAAAAGACTGACGCCTTAGACTTCCAACAAAGAGTCGAATTCAAACTGGAAGCCACAGCCAATCCACAGAAGTACCTCCCCTTTTCCTAAAGGTGAACCTTATTCTCCTTTAAGTTTTTTATGCAAATAGACTTACTGGAAATGCTCTTATACCCAACACAGATACAAAATTGAGTATGACTAGAAGTGCAAAATTGCTAAAATAGCCTGGACATTCGGACTCCCTGGCTGAGGCTTGTTTAGAGTCCATTTGAGCAGCCCTTTTCCCTCCACCTGTACCTGCTCTATCAAGAAATTAAGCTATTTAAAACACATGTGATAAACTACAGGGACAAGGAAATGCGTTTGAGGCCTCTGCCTTATTCATAAGTCATTCTCATATTCACAAATTAAGTCTGCAGAAACTTAAGCCAATTCATATATAAGGATAAATCACAAGAAAAAGAAGAAAAGACTTCATTTTGCTTTGAAATGCTTTCTGTAAGTAAAACATTCTGTGGTTTTTGGAAATTCTTGATTACTATCTAGCTTCCCTCTAGGAGGCTTTATATTTTACTGCAGGTTTGTGTGTTTTAATCAGAAAGCAAATTAAATTTCAGTAAAGCCTATGTAAGGAGTATTCACATTTAAGAGGAAAGACACCATTATTTATATAGCATTTGTAGTATGAGGCATAGAAAAACAGGAATGTGTGAAAGTAGTGATTGGATATTTCAAAAGGCTCTGCTTCTAAAATAAGGCATAAAAATCTAAGGCTTAGATTGAGTATAGAAACCTAAGGAAATATTGAAAATTCTTGGAAATTATAGCCTGGAATATGATTTACAATTTGGTATTTGTGGATATCGAATACAAGCTTTTGGGTTTTTAACTCACAAACTTATTTTTTATGAATTAGGGGAGGCAACTGTTGACCAAAAGACAAACTCAGTGCCTGTTTTTGTTCATTTTTGAGGAAGGAAAAAAGGAGTGATCAAAATGTTTTAAGCTGCTTCTAAAATTTTTAAAATATAGATTATGAAACTTCAAACTTCAAACTTTATGCAATAAATATAACATTTTCTTAGTATCCATAATACATATTAAGGTCTAGATAAAATTGTGAATATATATCGTTATAGCTGTAACACGTGGAGACCCAGGCAAGTCTTATAAAAATGCTCCATCTCGCTTATCAGCTACTACTGATCTTTCCGCATTATCTGTAGCATCTAAGTAAAAGTTTTAAAACTAGCCAAACCAACCAAGATGCAAAGTCAAAAGAAAAAAGAAAAAACTAAGATGCAGCTGTAGCTCCTTCTGGTTGAACTGAGTAAGAAAAGTGAAAAGGTAAAAGAAGGGCCCAGGTCTTCTGTGGATTTTTCTGTCTGGCACTTTTTTTCTTGTCATTAAAATTTCTCCTAATGCCTTATAATAAATAAATGCATAACAGGCTAAGGTCCCAATATCCTTCTCAGTCTCCACACTTTGACGTCTATAACAGGCTTCTCCCCACGTCCCATTACAAAATCCCACTCCCATATCACACTTACACACAGCTCTATTCCATCACCAAATCCACTTTCTAGATTGAGTCTACCAGCTGGGCTGCAATCCACGTGTACCTCTGCAGATGCAGCATTGCATGTATACAGGCCCTCGATAACTGATACTAAGCACAGATTATATAATACCTGACCTTCCTTTCCACCCCCATATCTGTTAATCGATTGTTTTTGAGTACCTATTCTTTGGCTAGCCATTGATAAGAAAAAGCAGGAGCTGTGTTCTCAAAGTACAAGCAGCTCATGGATCAGCTGAAAACACGTAATCATCTCTGAGAATAGAAAGCAACTTGGATTCTTTCCTGCCTCTATTTACACAGTCTTGCTTTTAAAAATTGCCAATATACCCATATGCAGTTCCAATACAGACCTATTATATCAAGATTTCATGACGAGGCCTTGACATCAGTTTATTTTTAAACACCCCAGGTGATCTTGATTGCAGCCAGAGCTCAGAAACCACTCATCTAATAATTTGCAAACCCTGAGACTGGCCAGTGATTTGATTGTAAACCTTATCTGATCTGCAGCAAGCTATGATATCCCAGGAAAGAACTCCAAATGTAGCATCAATTAAGGCTTCAGATTGTTTCTATTCTATTTTTGTCAAGATATGAACAAGTACCATTTTTTATTAGATTGTATACAATTAAGAGTTCTTTAGAAAATGTGTATGCACAATGTTTGCTCTGCAGTTTTTTTTGTGATCTGCTTAGCATTCCAGTTTTGTCTCTTATGACTCCTTCCCCCTTGCAGTCTAAGACCCAGTCATACTAAACTGCTGGCAGTTTCACAGTTAGCCATATTCTCTCTTGTCCTTTGCCGGTGTTGCTGCTGCTGCCTGAGCCCTTCTGTCTTGTCATGTAATTCCTCTCCATTCTCCAGGACTCTGTATAAATGCTACATCCCCTGTATAGATTATCACCTACTCTAACTAAATCTTCCCTGAATCCAAGTCAAATTCGGGAGCCTTCCTATGACTCACGTTATGCCTTATGTTTCCCCTGTCACAGGGGCTGTCACATACTCGTGCCTGTTTATTGCTTTGTATTACTCTCTGGGTTATAAATTTCATGAGGAAATAAAACATTCCTGTATTGGTCACCATGTTATCCCCGCTTTCTAGCATAGTGCCTTACGTGTACTAGATGTTCAATGTCTCATTTATTTGAATACAGGCTTTTGCTTGTACACATAGAAATGTACAGTAGCAATTATCTAGATATGGCAAGCCCAAATTACTGTCACATAAAATATCCAAATGATTACTTGTAAGGAAACCCTTTCATGCCAAATTTCATATGCTTGAGAACTAAGAGATGTCTCTTCTCTCCCACTTACTAAATTCCTTAAGAAAATTTTTATCTCCTTGGGATTTAACTTGTAATTTTGAGAGCCTACTTGCCAGAAAGCTTGGGAATGAACAGCACAGGCTCTTTCTAACTTTAAGAGCTAGGATTTGCTGGTTTCATCCTTGAAGACCCATGACATAAGTTCAAATGACAGATGCCTACCATGAAATGAGGTGTCTCTGCTGCTTCCAGGTAAAGGAAAGAACTGGCTGGGCTGTGCAGTGTCATCTCTGGCAGATGGTGCTTGAGTAAATCCCTGGTATATCTCTCTGGAAATCATATGTGCCCAATGGTGAAAACCAGAAGTCCCAGAACTGTGCTCTTTAGCTTCTTGGAACCCCCACCCCCGCCCCAAATTCCCTACATGTGGCTACTAAGGACGAGGTGTAGCAATGTGCTTTGTGTTAAAGTGGAAATAAAGTTGTTCAAATAGCCTAATAAACTAGTCATTACTTCTTGTTACTGGTATTAGCGTTTTACTTTTCCATTCTCCAGTCTTGTTTTCATTAAGCAACTCTCAAACTTGCAGCACTTTCCTGCTTTGTCAAGGATAAAGTTGCCATAGGAATATGTTTTGGTTTTTTATTCAGAATCCAGAATTTTGTTGCTGAATTCACTACAGAGAACTATGTGCTTCTTTAATTAAAATTTAAATCTGAAACACTTACTGGACCCAGTTTACCCTCTGCTAATTCAAAGCTGCTTTAGAATATTCAAAGAGATAAGAACACAGCACAGTGGAAGAGACAGCCCCAGCTGTATGAGAGATAGAACATTGGGAATTTGAGGCAATATAGCTACAGTGCCCAGGGCAATTGTGATTTTGAATATTCTGTGCTTTTTATTGTTAGGTGTAAGAAACTCTAACACTACTGTGCTGTGTCCCAGGCCGTCTTGCATATTCTTGGATGGACTGTATCCTGTTTGGATTTTATGAGGAAAACTCAATCTTTTTTCTAAACAAAACTTGTTTTCTAAATTTTAATCCTTATTAAATGTCTTTTTGCCCCTTTTTTGGAAAGCTGATTTTTTTCACGTTTGTTTTGGGTTTATAATTTTCCTACCCCTTCTCATTGATGCCTCTGTGTTTGTGCCAGTACACGCAGTTTTAAGTTCTAATACTTCTTGGTAAGTTTAACGTCTAATGTGATTAGATTTTTATTTTTTTATTTTCTATTATAGTCACCCTTTTCACATTTTTTAGTGGAAATTGATTATAAAAAAATCGTGTTGCCACTTTGAAGTTGCACTAAACCTGTAAATTTCCCTGGGGTGAGCAGATACGTAATTTTTAGTCTTGTTCTGGCAAAAATTATACCTACATTTTTATTTTTAAAATTCTGAAGATTTATAGGTTTCTGTAAATATTTTGCTTTTTTTCTTCAGTGTAAATCCAAGTGTTTTCTATTGCTTTTAATAAAACAGCAAACATTTACTAAGCATGTAATATGCACCTGACATTGTGCTAATCGTATGTCATCTCAGGTTGTTCATAGAAGACTCCCACAAGGTAACTACCCGTTATCACCATAACTCTCCTGAGGAAGCTTGAGGTTTAGATTGATCATGTAAGCTGTCTAGGGCCACATGGCTGTTAAATAGTAGAGCTATGATTTGTAGCTAGAACTGTCTGACTTTGAAGGCCATGCTCTTACCTGTCATCCTGTATTTATTAAACTGGAATTAACTAGAAAAATTTAGATTGAATAAAAACAAAGTTATTGTGCTATGGTTAATATTTCAATTGGAGAAGTGGAAGGCCAATATCTGTTTGAATATGAAAAAGAACTCAGTTTGTTAGTAGATCTTTTCATACGGTATGACCCAATGAAGTGATATGATTGCTGCTGGGAGAACTCCCTGCCAGAACCTAGAACCATCCTCCATAAGAGGAGGGCAAGCTCAGACCAAAGAAAGGGTCAGATCACTGCAGGTTGGCGGGTAGCCAAAGATTTATGTAGGGGAAACTTCCATACAAAGCAGCTGAAAGACTAAGTACATCTCTACCCTTGTAATACCTACCTGTCGAGCCTTTATAGTGGAGTCACTGCTGACATGTTAAGCCCCTGATTGCTTTCTTAATCGATTTACTCTCTGCTTATAGGGACTGTTTAGGTTTCCTACAATCTGGTCTGGTAAGCATCACTTAAGGGGTGCTAGGGGAGGCCTATTCCCAGCAGCAGCATTTATGTTGCAGCCAGGACGCATTCTCCCATCTAGGTGTCCTACAACTTACTTTTCAATCGCATACCCAGGACATACTTCCACAACAATTGCTTTAAACAAAGTAATGAAATCCAGTGAAATCCTGTGTTAATAGAAATATCAGTTTATGGAAGGCGGATAGTCTCAGTGGATCAACATCAACAATGCTGGTTCTTGGCCACATTTTTCAAGTAGCTTATATAACTGGGAGTTGCATCAGGGGACAATATCATGGTAGATAAAGAAGAGATACGTGGAATAAATAGTTGAGGTGGGAACTTTAGGTGTGGTTAAGACATTTTAAGAGCTATGAGCAGGAGGGAAAAAATGAAAAGTTTCAAGGAGACAGTAAAATCTTTCAGAATTAGCCTGTCCAACAGTAAAACTGACTTCTTTGCAATTTGTTTTACCTTCTAAGCAGAGGAAAAAAAGTTAAAGTACTCCTAAATTGCCAAGGAAGTAGGCTTAAATTACAGGTTCTTAAAGTGCAAATCCAGGACCAGTAGCATTCACCAAAAACAACAGTTGTTAGAAATGCAAATTGGTGGACCCCATTCCGGACTACTGAATCAGAAAAGTGAGGGTGAGGTCCACCAATCTGTTTTAACAAGTCATGCAGATGCTTCTGGTACATGCTAAGATTGGAGAACTTATAACCTAGATTTTTTTTTTTTTTTTTTTTTAAAAGACGGAGTCTTGCTCTGTCGCCCAGGCTGGAGTGCAGTGGCTGGATGTCGACTCACTGCAAGCTCCGCCTCCCGGGTTTACGCCATTCTCCTGCCTCAGCCTCCCGAGTAGCTGGGACTACAGGCACCTGTCACCTTGCCCGGCTAGTTTTTTGTATTTTTTAGTAGAGACGGGTTTTCACCGTGTTAGCCGGGATGGTCTCGATCTCCTGACCTCGTGATCCGCCCGTCTCGGCCTCCCAAAGTGCTGGGATTACAGGCTTGAGCCACTGCGCCAGCTACTCTTAATGTCCTGTACAGAGTTAAACTGTTAAACTATTTGTCACTCAGTACACTTTTATAGCAATCAATACAATATCAATTGTTTACTGCATCTAAGGGAAGTTAGCTATTGAAATGGTATAAAGGATCTCATTAAAAAGTGATTTTTAGCCAATAAATGGCTTCATGATGTGAACTATGAAATAGTGTTTAGTTTGAACGTCAGGAATCCCAAAAATGAAGGGATGCTTCCCATCATACCGGCCTGTGTCCACTAGTGGAGGCATGGATCATCCTCATAGGTCTAAACTTTTTTTTCCAAAGGACAGATGAGCAAATGAGAAACCTGAGTTATCATAGTTTAACTCTTTGCTTTATCATTATCAAACTGAATTGAAATCCTCGGGAGATGGGTTGTAGCAGATGGGAAGAACATTTTAGTTTCTCGTAGCTAGGACATAATCAATGTTGAATTCCCTTGCCACTTACCCTATATGTATGTCTCTCATGCTGTTAAGTTCCTTTGGCTTTGGGGTCGTGTCTCATCCATCTTTATCTTTCATAGTGCTTAGCACAGTGCCTGTGAATTTGTGTTCAATCACGGCTTATTAATTGTAATGTGTTTAATTTGGTCAATATTCCAAGTTTAATACTTTGCTTGCAAAAAGATTTTTAAACAACAAAGAGTAGAAGAAAATCCTCTAGGCTGCCATAATCAAACACAAACACTATTTACATTTTAGAATAATTCTCAATCTTGACTCCATTCTCTAAAACTTCATTTTACATGTTTATGATCACACTTAAAATTCTGAGTTCTACTTTTCCCTGGTATCATTGTGCATTAGTCAAATTACACAACATATTGAGATATGCAAAGAGCATATAGCTTTATAAGTTGCTAGAGCTAACTTGATTCTTATTAGGTAATATGGAAAACTTGACAATTCATAATATTTTAGTCTCTTCCAGTTTAAGCAGTCTGTAAAATATTCAATAAAGTGTAACTCTGTCAGGGTTAGGTTAAATAGTCCCTTGGGTGACTAAGCATATTAAATAAATGCTCAGTTTTTAGATTTGTTTTCCATCTATTTCTTTATAAGACAGCATATAGCTTTTTCTATTTTTGAGGGGTGATGGTGGGAATGGACAGGAAAATGGCTTATGTGGGATCTTTACTGATGGGGGAAAAGGGTCTCAATTTTTCCCCTTTATTATATTGCCTGACTTCTTCCGGTTCGCTGGCTTTCTCAGAGCCCCCACTCCTCTGGGCCCGCTGGCACATGGGGATTATAAAATGCACGTGGGAATCGGGAAAACTGATTTTTGCTCATCTATCTGACCATCTTTATCAATGAGTTTTATACCATCACTCCTATATTACTTTGGATGTGGCCTTGAGTTAAAGGTGGAATTTTCCAAGTGCAAAAAGGGAAACAACCCCTGCACTTTCAGCTTTCTCTTCAAGCTGTGGAAAAGTCTCATTCCTTATAACATCTGCCTGAGAGAAGCCAAGACATGTGCTTCCCACCTCCTTCCCCTAACTCTCTTCCCTTCCTGTTTGGACTTTTTGTTCACATCTCTGCTCGTTTAGATTCTCCCCTGCGCCGGCATTGATAGAATGGTGGTTTCCTCTTCTTGCCTGACTAGAACTACCATACCATATTTTCTCCTGTATTTTCTGTGAACTTAAATATTTATTTATTTTTTTTTTATGAGGCCTATCTCCTCATGTGAAAAAGGAGGGACTTTAAAATTAACAACCCATGCTGTTGTTCCAAAACCCTGGCTTTCAGGATGTCTGTTCTTAGGAAAGTATTTTGAGACTTACAGCTGATCCATGATGTATGGGGCAGTACCCAGTCTCTCCTTCCCTGGAGAAAGACGTAGTTGAAATCTTAACATGATTTTAATAGGGGAAATGTGTTCGTTAAAAATTTTAAATGGTATACATGTTAAAATTATACCCCTTTATGCTCTGGTATATATACTGAGCACCATAATGGGAAATGAATGTACTTGACTTAATCCTTGAGTTATTACTCCCATTTTGCAAATGATACATTCAGGTTCAAAAATAACTTCCTATTTCACAGAGGATATTCTTTCAACTACATGCACAAGATTTAACCAAACACACATACTGTTGATGTAACCATTCCTCCATACGTAGACATTTAATTTGCCTGAAGTAGTTTTAAAGACAGATCTACAACTGCTAGTACAAAGGCATGGAACTTCACGTTTAAAGAATACTTCAAATGGTTAAAACACAGATTAAAATAGTACTAAGATATACATCAACAACCAACTGCAATATAACAATCATTTTGATCCAAACACAATGTAAAAAGTCAATTAAGGAAATTGAACATTGACTAAAATAGATACTTGATTATAAGGAACTGTTTATTTTGTAGCTATCAGGCTTTAAAGAGCTCCTGGAGATACATGCAAAATTATTATAGATGAAATTAGTCATGCCAGGATTGTTACCATGTAATGTGAGGTGGAGGATTGGGTGGGGGCAAGAGAGGTAGATAGGTAGATTAAACAAAGTTGATCATTGAGCATAATTTGATCATTGTTGAAACTGGGTGATAGGTACATAAGGGTTAATTCTTTCATTCTTTTGTATATGTTTGAAACGTTCCATAAAGGTAACTAGAACAGCAGTCCTTGTGCTTTCAGTTCTGATCAAGGAAGTGTTCTTTCTAATATGAAGCAAACATGCATTTATGTAATTTCAGTTTCAGTTCCCAGTCCCTCAACCCCTCACCTTCAACCGCTGCAGAGACTGCCAGACTCTCCTACATACTACACATCACTTGACAAATTCTTTTGGGGGGTGACCCTTGTCAGACGAAAAATCTTCCTCAATGTACAGTAAAGAGAAGTAGTTCATTTGAGTGATGCATGTGTGAGTGTTGAGGACATGCAGTCAACACAGCTAGTGAACACAATGGCTGTCTGAAACAGGCCTTGCCAGAGCCTTGTTATTCTACTTCTTACTGCAGTTTTATGTGTCTGAGGAAGTGTTTCCCCTGCCAGGCAGGATGGAAATTTGAAAATTAGTGCTAGCTTCAAATGCCCAGGAGGCACACACTGACATCTTCTACCTGTCTCATTGGTGTAGTCAGGATGTCCTGCAGAGTGTCTCATTAACACCAGGGGCTTGGCCCAGGCAGGGTGTCCCAATTTGCCTGTGTGTCCTATCTGGGCATGGTCTTTGTTCAATCTATGAAATATCCTCAAGTCACATTGCATTAGACCCTTAACGTGTACCTGTTTTCTTTAGAAATGTTTACAGGATTTCTTCTCTTCCCTGTGCTCCTGAACCAGGTATCTAGCAAATTCTGCTCCGCTGAGACAAAAAGTGGTAATGTTTCATTAATAACTCTTTCCCTCTCAATATTAATCAAAACTTTCATTTGTTATAATAACACTTGTTAAAGGGAAGAAAAGGGGCAAATAGAACATGGGGGAGGGGAAGAATAAAGAACTTAAGATATTATTGATTGCAGAATAGGAATGAAGCGAGTACATTATCTTGAGATTCTAGTTGGAGCCTGAAATTGGAGACAACACACTTAAAAATAGATTGAAGATAGGCATTTTTCCATAAGACATGAGAATTAAAGAGGGAAATATCCTCTTGAATTTATACCTTTCTTTCATATCCTATACATGCTAATATGAGGTTCAAGATGAAAGATGGTAGCCTTTGGTTATATCACTTCTATAGCTTTTCTACAAAAATCAAATAAAACAGTATTTCATTAAAAAATATTCATACGACAGTCAAAGACATAGCTCAACCTCAAACTCCAAGCATATACCAGTGACTTTCTCATATCTTCCAAAATTTCACTGGTTTTGTCAGTTTTATACAGGTTGACAATAAGGAGCTGATTGATTTCCTCAGGATAGAGCCAAAGGGAGCAAGTTGTAGGGGTGATAGTCATGGAGATTAATAGATATTAATGGGGTGAATTTTCTAATCTGATTCATTTAAGAACAGACATGATTAGGATATGTTTAAGAGTTTTAAACTGAAAGCAAATGAAAGAAAAGGAACTACATAGTATGTAGATCCTGACTCATTCATATCTTTCATTCTTACCGGACTTGGATGGGAACTAATATTTGTAATAGTACTAAGCTTCATGCTTCACACACTGTATTTGATTAAATCCTTAGAAGTATGTATGTAGGTAAATTTTTATTCTCCCCATTTTACAGATGATGAAACTGAAAATGTAGAAGTTCAGTAACTTGCCCAAAGCCATACAGCTAGGAAGTCAGGGCTAAACTTTAAAACCACCTCTGTCTGAATCTAGCACCTGTTTTCTTTCTACTGCACCTTATTGACTCTTACTGCAAAGGAGATCATGCTAAAGTAGTTCATGGGTTTTGAAAATATTTCAGGTACTAGGGTGTTATTGTAACTCAAAGTTTATAACTACAAATTTGTATGTTGTAGGGTAAAGTGTCATGGAAAAGGAAAATATATGTAAATTATAATATGTCACTAACAATTTATGTGGTCCTGAACTAGTATATTCTCTAGGCTAACATCTCTGCCAAATATATTTGATCTAACCAATAAGTTTTTTTTTCTTCCATGATTTACTTTTTCTTGTTGATGGATTTTTACATCTCAAGTCAGAACTGAGACTAAAAGATCTGAATGCTCAGTTGGGCTGGATTTTTAAAAATTATATCAGCCTTCCATGTTAGTCAATTTTCCTCAGTAGCTCTAACTCTAACACACACACACACACACACACACACACACACACACACACACACACACACACCCAGCACCCCTCTATAATCTACATACCTAGCATTATTTTTATTCAAGGAAGGACAATTCAGAGTAGGTTTTATATACAGAGCACACAGGTAAAGAGTGGTTCCGGGCAGCTCTCTCACTTAGTACAGTATGAACATTAAGACAACAGCCAGTCTGTTCTCTGACAATTTTTGCAAACTGCGTTGACCTGGACCCTGGTCCAGAATTCTTGCCACATTGTATGAACCTGTGCTGACCTCCTCCACCTCATAACTCCAAGAAAAGCATTTGAAGTGCAGTAGAAAGAGAATAGATGCTAGATTCAGACAGATGATCTTGGATCTCCTTTTGAGGGAACATTTTTCAGTCAACAATAGTGGTAGCTTTTTGGAAAGTTTCAGACCTGAGTTTTACATAGGAAATGCTAACAGCAGTGCTGTGGTGGTATTCTACCTAGAGGACAAGACACAGTTGAAGTCCTCTCTGCCATAGATACTGTCAATATATGACTTTTTCTGCCAAATTGATAACTTCCTGGGTAGAATATATACCACAGATCTATTCCTTTACCGCTATAGCATCTATCTCAGTGCCTGATATGTAATAGTAGATCAAGAAAGGAGCAGGGTATATTTTTTAATGGGAAAATAAGTAAATTTTGGAGCCAGACACCCCTGGGTTCAAAATACTGGCTCTGCTAATTAGTCTGTGTTTTGGGAAAAGTCAGTTAAATTATGAGTCTGTTTCCTTATCAGTAAAATGATAATAAAGCTTCCCTGGAATGTTTAAGATTTAGAAACAGTCAAAGCAAAGCAGCTATTGGATAGTAAACACTCAGTGTATTGTAGCCAGCAGTGGCAGTATTTGAAATTGATAGCACTCCATTAGTAGCACTCCATTAGTATTGGAATGATGGATTTATTATAAATATCTGAATTATGAACCATGTCATAACAAACTTTTGAGGAAGAAAACAGGATTTTATTTAAAATAACAAGGATTTTGACAATTAAGAGCCATCTGTCTTGTTGTGAGGTAGTAAATCCCTGTCGCCCAAAAAAATTTCAAGCTGTCTTTGAACAACCACTTAAAGTTGGGAAGGGAGTTACATTGAACCATTACTGGGAACCTTCCAATTCAGCAGTTTTTGAAATTCAGACTTATTTTTGGTAGCAAAGGCTTCCCAGTCAAACACTGAGCCTCATTGTTCAAGATAAATTATTAATTTGCCTTTGCTGCAATTGCATTCTATGGAGAACTCAGACTACAGCTAGATTTTAATGAATCAATCTGTTTTGCTAACAGCAACAAAAAAGGCAAACTTTACAAGGAAGGCAGTGACAATCATTTAACATTTGATGTATAGTCAAAATGCAGTGAAGGAAGGAAAATGGTTTTGAAAAATCTCCTAGAATGAAAATAAACAGTTCACCTTATCTCATGCTGATTAGCACATGGACTCGAGCTTGGCATATGTCTTTAATAGTTTGTTTTCAGAGTGTGGCAAATGCATAGAAGATGGAATGTTCAGTCCATCTATGACCCCATGGAGCTGATCCTCCAGCACATTCCACAAGGGGGTGGGTCAGAGAGGGACAATCCAAAGAGGAAAGACAACAGAAAAGGACATTCTCAGGAGCCTAACAGCAGATAAGTGAGGCACTGCCATTTGTGTCTATTAAGGAACAGAATTTAAATGGGGAGACTATTTAAAGACTAAATTGTTTGTGCCTGGTGAAATGACATCAGGAGACTTGCCATGATTGAGTTAGCCCTCACTCAGAGTATACTCCATAAAGCTCTAAAGATTTGCTTCCCTACCTTCTCTGTGGTCAACAGTATATCCACCCAGATGTAATGTTTATACGCAGAGTCCAAAAGACTTACATGTACTCAATGGAATTATAAGAGATACCACTTTTACTGTGTCCTGCTTGTCCTTTTACATACATATGTACACACACCTGTTACACTCATCCTTCAAGGCAACCTAGCTGGCATTTCCTTTGTTAAGCTTTCTCTTCTTTCCCTTTTGTCTTCCCACGGTTAATTGTGCCTCTAAGTTAGAAGTAGACGCAGTAATGTGTTTTCTTAAGTTTTGCCCAAATAAAAATCCCAGATCATCTTTGCATTTAAAGTTTATATATAGAACTTTTTAAACTTTTTAAAATTGCATAATCAATTGTATTGGTCTTTTCCTTTTATTAGCCCAATTCCTTAAAATTAATGGTGCAACCTTAATCCTTTAGGAAACATTTATAGAAAACAACTTTATGTTCAGTTTGTACATGCCCACGGCCTATTTATACTTGTTTTTCAATTCGGTGAGCCAGAGGAACATGTTCATAGAGGTCCTCTTCCCCTTGCTTACTAAAAGGGTCCTGGCTTTGCCCTAAACTTTCTCCTCTCCCCCTCACTCCCTGACAAAGGAAGATCTTTTCTTTCCAAACTCCTTTTAAGATTTCTTGCTACAGAATCAAAAAGAATTGTAGCCCTAGAGAAGGAAATTCAGAAGGTTTATTTGGAAGAGATTTAGAGACAATTTCTGGAGAGCAAACAACTATGGAGTCTAAGGCAAGTGAACACAAAACAAATAGAATTTTTAAAATATTGCTGTGCTTTGCGAATATTCTTCAGTGTCTGAAAAATACATGCAAAGAGCCTGCTTTTCTCTGAATGTACATTTTGTTTGTTGGAGTGTTTTTCTTTGATCTCAGCACTGCTCGGGTCTGCTACATGTTATAAGCAAGGCTTTTTTAAAATTTATGAATATGAGCAGGTGCACATCTCTATAATGTTCTATAATATATGTTCCCAGTATTTTCAGATACTTGGTTTCCCACATCTTCCTTTTTTCTCATTAGAGGCCCCTTCTGGTATCATAGTGGTTTTCTTTTCCCCAGCCACTTAATGAATGGTTACTTAAATGAACCATGATAAATGTCTGTCCTGGCATGGTCTCAAATTAAATCCATTACAAATACTGGGTTGCTTCAGCTAAAATGCCTCTTATCATCCCAGAGAATGAAATTCCAGACTCATTTTTCAGAATTAGCTAAGAGCCTACATTCATAAATTCTCTCATTAAAAAGTGTTGTAGTGGTGGTTGAGAGCTCAGCTCTGAAACTCACTACTACGGTTTCCTCTTAGTTCAGCTACTATTGACTGTAATCCTGGGAAATATTACCTAACCTCTTTATGCCTCAGCTTCCATATCTAAAGCGAGAACATCAATAGTGTTAACCTCAGGGTTTTGGTGACACTGTTATGAGTCAGTTCAGGTAAAGGACTAGTAGAGTAGCTGTAAACCTCACATATAACTGCCTCCAAATAAGAGGTGTTTGAAGAGGTTGTCTTACAGATACTGCATGAAAACTTAGAACTAAAGGCAGCCACATTTGGTGATCCATATTTGAGTTCCTGGGTTCTAATTCATTCATTCGCTAATTCATTGGTAGTTCATTGAGTCCCTTCCATGGCAGTTCTGGCCGTATGCCAGCTATGAAGCCACAAAGGATGAACAAGACAGTTGTTGCATCCAAAGAGTTCAAGCGCTGCAGATAAAATAACTACGTAAGAAACAAATGAAAATGCAGTGTGAAACAGCGAGAAGAAAAAAGCCTAGAAGAGACAAAGCCAGTGCAAAGGAACCAGAAATGAAGAGTGTTCAGGGGCTCTCAGAAGACTTTTTAAAGGAGAGAAGATTAGCTGAAGACTAGAAGAATGAAATAGCCCAACAGGAAAACAAGCAGGAAAAGATCAAGGGCAAGGTAAGTAGTGTGCAAAGTTCTGAAGTAGTAAGCAATGTAATCCTACTGGAGTATAAAGTTTGAGTCTAGAAATGGCAAAAGATGGTGCCTAGAGCAACTTAGTACACCCTGGTAAGAAGATAGATCCAAGTTAGAGACAGCTGCTGTTTGTTGCATAACTACTGTTTGTATAAGTAGGGGTTCAATTCAGAGTCTTCTCCATACCCGGAGTAGACACAGGTTGTGACTATGTGGTTATTTTATTCCACCCATACTTCCATTTTGCTACTTCAACATCACTTGAATTGACTGCTTGAGCTTGGATCCTTAGAAATAGGGATTCATCCAGAATAAGCCAAGCACCAGCATGGATGAATGGTAGATACATCAAGATGTGTGCAGAGCCCTTGATGTAACTAATTGCAATAAGCATTACACTTGTCTCATTTAAACACCCAACTTCTCATTTGTATAGTTTGAGAACCTTCTATTTTTCTAGTCCAATTTTTATTTTCAGACCTCTTGTCCAGGCTGAGCTAGTCATTATATTTTCTGTATCTAGAAATAGTCTGGCTTCTCCTGCTTCTTTTGAATTTTCTTGAGCTAACTTTGCAAAGAGCCTTTCCCGCTAATTCTCGTATTTTACACATGTGTCTATCGGCATTTATCCATTCATGATATTTCACTACCCTACTAAAAATGAACTGTCCTCCATTGAATCATGGACTTATGAGTCAGGTTAGGTTGCACCAGTCTTTGGGCTAAAGTCTTGTCCCCTTAATTGCCATTCTTTGCATATTTCCCAAAGCAACACTTTTCCTTTGGACTTCTCTGGAAACCATTTTTGCCTAAAATTACTGCCTCCATTGACTAAAAACTCATCCCTGTAGACAGGTTAATACCCTCAATCATAGGTCGACTAGAACTAGATTGAGAACTTAAATCTTCCTGGTTTTCCTGGAAACCATGGCTTGAGCAACCAGGACCCACAATAATCCAGCTAACTTTACCCTGGATGTCATGTCTGCAGCCTGTTCTGATGACACCTCTTCTTTCCCATGATGTGCAGTGCTCATGTATCCTTTTGCTTTTAGTTAAAAAAAAAAAAAAAACTAATTACTGGTAACAAGATTGTCAACAGCACAATGTTTCTACATCTCTACATGGTGTGCTGCTGTTCTTTGTTTTCTCTTCCAGAAGATTCCCTTTTTACCTACAAATGGTGAACACAGAACAAAATCATCCTTCTTAATATGTGATGCTTTGGCTTCTAATATAATTGCTGCCTCACCGGTAGAAAACTCCTTTATGTCTCATTTAAATTATTTAACTCTTTCTTGGCATTCTGTAGAGATGCAGCCTAAATCTCAAAGCACTTTGCTAAATCTATAGTCCTATCTATTCCAACAATAATTTTTAAAACTGGAGGCTAGATATTGAATGACCACATCATGTCAACTACCTGATGAGTCAGTATTACATTAGCATTGTGTGCATGTGTGTGTTCATTTCTGCTATCCTCACTTCTTCCTTGTTTAAGGAATTCAAAGCTAGAGGATTTACAAAAGCTAACTATGAGCTTTCACATTCATATAGCATCTTTCTACTAAAAATACACAAAATACATATTTTCAACATACCCTACAATGTCAGCTCTGTATGCTCAAAAGATGTATTTCACTTCATTTCTAGTGCCCTAAGACATTCATAGAATTTTTAAAATGTTTTCTCTGAAATATATGTAATTACTAAAAAGAAAGTCAACAAGATACTTAAATGTTTTCACTGAAGACAAAACGGCATAACACTTACCCATTATGTGAATATGGAATGGATAATAGCATGTGTGGCTAATTATCAAATTATGTCACATTTACCAAAAAATTCTATTTCATGTCATAGTTAATAACACTGGATTCTATTATATGCTGTAGCATACCAGAAGCACTATTGTAATTGAGGTAGTCATATTAACTGTGAAAGGCCTTCACAAATGAGATGGTGCCCTTGAAATTACTGAATTGTTTTGAGGAAGGCATTGATACCCACAGTGAGAGCACAGGTTCTGAATTCAAAGTAATGTCATTTAAAAATGTGTCCTATAAGGAAAGGCATGGCTTTATCTATTTTGCCTATACAAATCCCTCTGAAACATAAATCATAAAACAGAACACTTATCAACTGAGTTAGCAGTATGCTGACAAATGCTAGAAAAATAAAAGCAACTCCAGACCATTGTACCAAAAGACCCTGAGGGTTATTTTTCTAGAGTGCAGGTGCTGCAAGCTAATGCGTAATTTTTGCTTTTTTAGAAAGTATTTGAATATCCAAACAGGCACATTAGTTAAGGAGTTGCCTGGGTGTTGTCAGTTCTGTGGTTTTGCAAGAGCTGTGGAATGGAGAAAGATACAGTGATAGATATTTCTCATCTACACAGTGCTCATAGCTAGCTACAGTTACACTCTACACTCAAAATCTGCAACTCACACTTCATTAGCAATTGCTAACTGATCTAACTGAAATGGTATTTTGGTTTGCTTCTAAAGACTGAGGTCAAACAAGTGAGAGGAAACAAAAGATCTCTGAAGAAAAGCACTTTTAAGTAAACTTAAGTAACTAATTCACATAATTTATAACTTATATAATCAATTTTAGCTTAAATAGTTTTTTGAAATCATAAGAAAAATGACAGGTCGTTAGCTATCATCCCTGAAAGCTTGTTCCGAGAGAGAAATCCTCGTTCTCTCAAGCCAGAATGGAATGAGTTTTCAGTTCTACAGTCAAGAGATTACCCTCGTTTTCTAGGCTCACTTGCAAAGCCCTATCCTTCAAGTATCACACATAAGGATATTTGAGTTTTGTGAGTTGCTGATATTCTGCAACTGGGCTTCTGGGACACAAAACCCTGGCTGAGCTTTCCTAACTAGAATATGTGCGAAACCTCCAACTAACTGCCTAGAATATGTACATTTTGGAAAACTGACAAAAAATGATCCCTGGAAAGAGAGCTAAATAGAATAGGCTTCTCGGGAAACATTCTAAGGAGGGAACAAGATCCCAAAGCAGAATTTCGAAAAGAAAGAAAATGAATAATCAGCTTTCTTCTGGCCTTCACAGCTGCCCCTCTTACCTATTCAACAACCGGCAAAGGAGCTACGTTGTTGCAAGATGCACACTGGGGAGCAGAGCAGCAGCTGGTGTGCAGGTAGCTGAACGCCCCAGCAAGCCCTGGGCCCAGGAAACAAACACCTCACAGGTTTAAGGTAGAATGAAAATGGGAAATGAAGCTAATTCACTTAGGAGGAGCCTCCTAGACAGGGAGGGAGGGCCCGAGGTCTCCACAGCAAATGAAGCTTTACTGAGGCATCTCTTAGAAGAGAGACCTACAGAAGTTCATAGAAATGAACAGCCCCTTCTTGGAGAAAGTGATATTGAAGTTGTGTTTACAAGAATAAAACAAGGGCCCACTGGAAAGGGATGGGACTGGGGTGGTGGGGGTTGGGAAATCCTTGTTTACTGAACAAATGTCCTTCAAGTCGACTATACATGACTTGGGTCACATTCACTCCAAACTCACTGAAATCAGCTAAATCTTCTGTCTTTCTAATGAATTTAGCAGATTATTCTGGTTATACTTAATTCGTACATGATGTGAGCTTTAGTAAGGACAGTATTGGGGAGAATAGAAACTGCAAAAATTTTAAAGTAATTTTTTTTTGCCATTATAAAAATAATCCATTCTCAAAATATAAAAAACTAGGAGAGAAAAAACAGTCCCGTGATGAAATTACCTGATTGACATTTTGGTGTATTTACTTTCCAGTAGCCTTTTAAAACTACCATGGCAATTTATACTCCTACTGCTATGCCTCCCCTTCCCACCAACTAAAGCTGTTGATGGTTCCCTCCACAAATTTCAGTAGGGCAGAACAGCAGGCCAGTGCAAATGGGCAAGAACCTTTGATGACTGCTGATAAGAGATCCCCCTCCTAGCATTGCTGCAGTGTCTCCAACATGCTCCCATTTCGGAGGGTACTGACTCTTGCCCCACCCCCATCACCGAGCTGCTTTTGACTTAGGAATTTAACATGTATGGTTCTGAAGACAAGCTAGGAAT
Organism: Colobus angolensis palliatus; assembly: GCF_000951035.1. NCBI lineage: Eukaryota > Metazoa > Chordata > Mammalia > Primates > Cercopithecidae > Colobus > Colobus angolensis. Next base: position 811,913 of record NW_012117988.1, on the reverse strand, counting down.
TCAATGAGATTTGTTTAAAGAATTTATGCACACCTATTTAGTGTAACTGTGCGAGCGCAGGGAACATTTGCAAAAGGAATGGAAGGCACAATTCACATACACAACTAACACAACATAAGGGATGATAGTAGCAAATGCAGAGGGTTTTTGCAGGCTTTGTATTAGCTGCAACAGTAGTGGCTTCTGTCTACACCATGTTTTCTAGTATTCTAGCACATTTCTCATCTGATTTTTGAGAGTCGCAAGGATTTCATATGGATAAATTATCAGAGAAAGAATGAAGCTGACTGGGATGCTGTCTCCTAAAACTTTCAGGCACAAATCTCAGACAAAAGAAGGCAGAAGGCTGATGGAAGACTTTATTTTAAAATTGTATCCCTTCTGTTGTACACTTCCCCTGATGTGGCACCATCTACTCGACCCAAACCAAAGTAGAACTTTTCAGGGACAGTGTCCATTTTCATGGGGTGAAAATGTGGAGAGTGTTTCTGGCAGGATCTGTCAGTGGATGCTCACTCATGGGTTATAGGTTTTCATTCCAAGATTCCTGGTCTGTCACCAACTAGTTACGGGACGACAGGCAGGTTGTTTGAACATGCTGGGTCTGTGTTTTCATCTGTTAAAAGGGACTTAAAAACATCTGTGTTGCCTGCTTTGTCAAGCTGCTTTCAGTACTGAATGAGAATGCCCAGAGGCACTGAGAGATGGAAGATATTTCTGGCCCCTGGTTCTCTTAAGCTGTAACTAGATTCACCATTGATTGCCTGGAATCATAAGGCATGAGCGCTTAGTTATGTGAATCATATTTGCTGTTGACAAAGGATGCCCCTCTACTGAGGCAGTGGGAGCCCGTCTGTGGTCAGCATTCCTGTAGTCCTGGAGACTGAAAGGGGTGCTGGGCAGCGAGGGCAGGCAGTGTGGGCGCTTTCATAATAGAGCAACAAACGCTTCCTCAAACCAAGTACCAAGAGAAAACAGCCTGCACCTGGACCTGGGTTTTTGTCATGTTGTATTCTTTTTAAAAGAATTCAATTAGATCTTGTGTGGAATTGTGAATGTCCGTATACCTACTTCATGACAGGACAGCAGAGCAATCTGTTTTCATTTCAAAGGCCAAAGCTGTTTTTATTTTTCCCCCAGCTCTGTGGTTTTTCTTTGCTCTCTTCATCCCAGTGAGGCTTTTTTTCCCCCTCATTTTGAGTCAGCAGACTGCCAGTAGCAAAGGTACCCAGCTGTTCTCTGAGCCCTAATCTCCAAACAACTTTTAATAGGTACTGCCTGGCTGGCACGCAGTTGGCTGTCACAATAACACGCCAGATTGAAGGTATTTTGAGGAGGATTTGGAAGATTATGGTGAAGTGTGGTTTTACTCCAGTTTAAGAATAGAATCACTAATATCTCTCTGTAATGATTTGTTTTCCTTTGATAGATGAGTGTGTGTTCTGGAGAGCTTGCTGCCATACAGCACTGAAAGGGAACTGGCAGAGGTCTCCCAGGTATTCCCAATCAGCCCTAGACAAACAATAATCATAGCTGACATGGACAGAGAAGATCATAATTATCTCAACTAATCTTACCCCAAGAGCAATGCTGTGTGGCAGATACCAGATTGTCCCCACTTTAAAATGAGGAAAGTGAGTTTGAGAAGTGGCTAAGGTCACACAGCAAGTAAGTGGCAGACCCTAGATTCCTACTCAAGTAATCTTGATGTCATCAAAATCATCAGCTTTTTAGCAATTTAAGTTTGTAAGGTGATGGATTCAATTGTATTGATTTCATCATTCCACAATGTAAACAGATCAGAACATATCGTAACATATATATATATATAATTATGTCAACGTTAAAATTTTTTTAAAATAAACTGTAAAAAACCCACAGGCCATCCTGGTTTTCTACTGAAGTGGGTAGAAATGGAGACTGCTTAACATATGCAAAACAAAGCAAAACGTGGCGGATGGTCCCGTTTTATTTAGTATCTCCAAAGCCTAACACAAGTCCACCCTTGATATTTTTAATATATCGGAGAAATCACATCATCTGTGTAGTCCTGGCCTCCAAGAAGAGTTAGTGTTTCTCCCATTTTGAAGGCTCATTTATAGCCAAGGAGACGCCTGAATATGATGAAAGCCTGACCTAACACTATAAAGCCTCATTAATCCAGACTCCATTAATTATTATAGAATCAATATTAGAAAAGTATAAGATTGTATCATTTAAATCTTGTTCTCAGAAAATCTGTCTCTGTGTCTCTGTGTCTGTGTCTCAAAGTGCAATGTGGCCTCAGGGAGTTCAGCAGTTTGTCAACGGTATGCAGGTGAATACAGGATTTACTTAAATGACTTCAGAGTCTCATTTTGAATCTTTGCCTTTGTTTTTCCATTTCCTTCATGATTGGATTACTCCCTGTCACTTTTTGCTCTTAACAGTACCACCTTAAGCTACAATGTAGTCTGCTGTTTATAATATATGGTATGGTTATAACATGTTAGAATTTTATTTCAAATAAGATTAATTAGCTTCCAAGAAAATACCTGAGTAACTCAGTCACTCAAACTGAAAGGATGGTGCATTACTGCAAGTGCTGTGATACCAGGTCCTAGAGCAGACACTTAATATCTGCTGTTAGACACTTAAAGCATTGAGTGGCCAACACTTATTATTTCCCACTTCCAAGCCATTTTATACATTTGGGATTGCCAGATATTTAGCTTATAAGTAAGTGAAGTGTCTCTGGGCCTTTCTAAATTTCATCTTTGTGGTGCAACAGTAACCTTTTTTATTAGGAATTTTGTAAGACTTTTTCTAAGTAAATTGCATAAATACCAGTGAGTCTTAGTTTAGGATGTTGACTTGTTAGTCAACACATAAATATTAAATTTAATAAAAACTACATTGTGATAAATATATCTACATAAAAGTAAATAGACACTTCATTTTATACTTTTCTATCTCAGTCTTAGAAAGGCCTCACTTAAGTGTCCTCATGTTCCAAGTTAGTGTTGAACATGAGTCATTTGTGCCTAAGTTCTCACATTCCATTAATAAGCACTTGGCTGTGCAGTGTTTGAGTCTTCCCTATAATTTTTGGCTTTACCTGAATTGTCAGTGATAGCCAGTTACTGTCTGAAGTATATGGAAGCTTCTCCTTGGGATCAGCTTTACTTCTGTATTCTGATCTCTGGTGGCATTGCATCATCTTCTCTGATTCCAGATTCATTTTCTTAGGCTCTTCACTTGAATTGTCCTCTCCTTCAGTAGGAATCTTCCTATTTCTCTAGGGACTATGCAATTATTGTGCCTTTAAATTTTGTTCTGACCTATAACCTTGATCCAACCAACAAATACTTTCAAAGTTATGTAATTGCACGTTAATAATAAGAGATACAACTGTTGAATTTGTACATGCCAGGAACTATTCTAAGAACTTCCCACATGTTATTTTATATAATCTCAGCCCCCTATGACATTTATCTTTAATTTCTAAAACAGCTAACGATTTTCATAGTTTCTACTAGTTTTGACTAATTATTAGTTTTGACTATCTCAAATTTTTAAACGTATCTGTTATTGCCTATTTCAGGTCACTTTTTATATCTGACATCTCCTTTTATTTTTGACTGTTCTTTGTTATAAATGTGGTTCCTTTCATAGCTGCTCCTGCTGCTGGTACTCAGAGTGCTAAATTTCCCCACCTGCCTTTCAATTTCAAAGTGACTTAACCATCTCTCTGGCCAAACAGATCAACAAGCCTTGCATCTTCATTCTCCTTTCTGTTATCTGAGTAGCTCGGAGAAGTACCCTGCCTGTTTTTAATTTACACCTTAGTGTTTCTCAATATATTGGCCACAGATCAAAGGCAGCAGAACAGTGGGATGCTTGTTAAAATTCAGATTCCTGGATCCTACTCCCAAGAAATGATTCTGTGGAACTGACCTTGCGTTTTATACTAGCATGTAGTGATAGTAATATGCACTAAAGTTTGAAAATCACTGTTCTAGATGAAAAATTCTTATCACTTGGCTTCTTAAAGGGACCTTATTTTTCGATGTTTAAATACCATCAAAATATGGATAAAGCAGATTTCTTCACAGGGAGAAAGACACAATGCTGAAATTTCTCTTCATAGATGGTCTTTTATATACTCACTCTCATCTAGCCCCGCCTATCCTATTTCTAAAAGCTCCTGTGAGTCTTCCTAGTAAGCACCTAATAAGCACTTGTCTGTGCAGTGTTTGATGGTTGCCTTGGGGCCTGCTGCACCAAGATTAAATTGGTTCCATAGGCTCAGAAGAGGTAAATTTTGGATGATTACAAATGTGTGCTTGTGTGTGTCTGTATATTTTATGTATATGCTTTACCTATAGGAGTGTAGGCAGCCCTCTGTATCTGTGGATTCTCATCCATGGATTCAACCAACTGCTCATTAAAAATGTTCAAAAAGAAAAATATAAAAAACACATACAGTATAACAATTTGATAGCATTTATATTTTAGTGTTACAAGTAATCTAGAGACATGGAAGGATATGCATAGATTATATGCAAATACTATGCCGTATTTTATAAAGGACTTGAGCGTCTTCTGATTTTGGTATCCATGGGGGTCCTGGAAACAACCACCTGAAGATACAAAAACAACTATATGTACAGATGTTAATTTCAATGAGTATGTATATCGTTATCTTGTGTTATGTATATACATTTGTATATGAGCAAATACAGCATATATAGAAAACCAAATCCTATTTCCACCTTTTATAGTGTAGATGTCTGTAATATCCTACTAACTCATGATGTAACGCTGTTGCTATGACAGGCAGAGTAGCTTGAAAAGCTAAAAGTGAAAGATGAGAATCAATGAAATATAGATTTGATATGGCTGCATTTCACCTGCCTAGTTGTGGAAAGGCTATGTTAAGAGTCTACCGACCCCAAGCCTTCTAATTCTGTTCAATGTAAGCTCTATATAAGCCTAAACTTAGCTTCATAATCTGAAAACACTGGTCAAGGAAGTCAATAACAGAAATTCAAATATAGCATGAGTGATGAAAACAGTTTTGAGAGAAAAAAGACAAACGCTATTTTCTTCTCTGAATTCTTGATGCCTGGCACAGTTTGACACCTACTGCTCAATAAAAAGTAAATGGTCAAGAAAAAACCTCCAGTTGTGAATCATTTTTATGACTTTTAAATTTGATTTCCTCTTTAATTGGATATTACACACCACTCCTATACACTTTTGGGACCAACCCTGGACACATGAGATTTCATCTTGCACGTATTGAGGCAAACATTTATGGTAGCTAAATTCTTAATCCAAGAGCATCACTACCAATTCCTATCTCCTGATGAATATATGGGAAGCTCCTCAAGGGCACGGCTAGAATAATGATAGCTCTTATCTACTAAGTAGACACGACATGTTTATCATTGTGCTAAATACTTCATATACCACCTCTCATTTAATCTTGCCAGACACTTTGTAAAATGTTTTATTTTCCCCATTTTAAAGAAACAGAACCCAGAACGGTTGAGTAACTTGCCCAAGGTCACATTGCTAAGAAAGTGGTGAAACATGGGTTGTCTGCCTCCACCTGTAGGATTAGACAGACTCGCACCTTTACATGCTATCTTCCATCCGTGCTTGCTTCACCGGTATTTGCCGTAACTTCCTACAAATAAAAGGTGCTGAACAATTTTTTGTAATTATGTGTAGTTTAGTAAACTGGTGCGCGTGCACAAGAGATTAGTGCTTCACATAATTTTAGGCATTATTTGGACTATGCCTCAGTCATGGTAGGTAAGATCATGAACTCCTACAGCCAAATTCCTGTTTGAATCCTTGAACCACCACTTGTGAGACCTTGGACAAGTTACTTCTCTACACCTCAATTTCCTCACCCATAAAATGCGAATACTTGGTGTAAGAATTAAGTACATTGATATGTGTAAAGTTATTTGAAGAATGAAATCTGGCATAGAGTAACTCCATTTAAGTGCTTCTAGGGTTATCAGTGTTATATAACCTTTCTAGGGTTATCAGTGTTATATAACAGTTACTGTTATACAAGAGGTAAAATATAGTGTTCAGTGACTTTCATCTGTTTAGTAATGTATTATGATGCAACAATAGGTCAAGTTTATGTTAAGTGGATGAGACTGTCATGGTGCTTGCCCCTATACAACTGAGTCTGTCGGGAAAGATGGATAATTAGATAACTACAATAAGCTATGAAGAGTTGCATGCAAATTTAGAAGAAGTGAGCAACACAGGAGATCTAGGTTGTGAAAAATCTTGAATACTGAGATTTTCAAGATTTTTAGATGAGGGCAAAGTTGAGTCATAATGTCTGAGGCACTTATAACTGGCAGTAAAAAATGAATAGTTCAAGGAGCAGAGAATGGTAGCCAAGAGAATAAGGATGTGGTTACAGGAGTTCAAATGTAAGGTTACAATGCTTCCATCTAGAAACAGGGCAGAGGGGGAAGAAATGGAGGGAATACCTCAAAAATAAAGCAGTAAGATGTATTGACTGACTTGAAAGAAAATATAAGAACTTGCTTTAAGGACTTCTAGGCATTTAGTTGCAGAGATGCAAGCTTTCTAACTTGGGGTCCCCATGGTAAGAATGCAATAGTACAGTAATTAAAAGACTTTTCATTATTATGTGGTTCTCAAAGTGTGGCTACAGCACCATCCCAGAACTCCTTTAGAAATGCAGATTTGGTCCCAGCTTTATGAAGCAGAAACTCTAGGGGCACAGCAACCTGTGCTTTATCAAGCCCACCCAGGTGATTCTGATCAAAATGTTTGAGAAGCACTGCACTAACTTATTCATTCATTTAATATCTATTATGCCTTAGGTGGATACATTTGCAAAGTGGAACCTAGGTGCCTTTAAGGAGTTTACAGTCTAGTAGGGATGCAAACATAAAAAATTACCCAAGTAATAAAATCTTAGCAACAAAAAGGGCATGAGTACACTTAACAAAGGGATTTAAACTTGCCAGAATAAATAGAAGTTCCCAGGAGAAGTATTTATTTAGGATGAATCCTGAAACATAATCAGGAGTTTAAGTAAAAGCAAACAGTTGTAGAGAAGCTAAAGGAAGGCCTCAATATCTAGAGCACAATAAGGAAAGGCAACGGGAGACAGGATAAGGATGAAGCATTGGAGACCCAAATGATCATGCAGGCTCCTTGGTCTTCATCCTCTGTGAAAAAGAATGCCATTGAAGGAATTTGAGGAAAACAGCTTGATGAGATTTGCATTTTTAAATTACTAGTTTGGCACTACATGTGTAGACTCTATTTAACACCCCTATAATCTACACAGGTATGAACCCAGCCATCCTCAGCAGTGGAACCAATATCTTCAAAAGTCTCCAGTTTGTCTGGCTCTCTGCCTTTTGTATGGGAAGCGTAGCCCTGATGCCGCTCTTCAAATCTGTATGCTTTCTGACCTAACAATTCTCCTGACTAGTTCAAAAGCAGTTATTAGAGTTTGAGTTTTAAACTGGCCTCCAACCATGAAACCACCAAGAGTTTCAATTTAATTTCCCTTTCATGCCTATTCACACCTTGACTCCTTTTGAGAAAAACCAACTATTGATACAGATAATAAGCTTATTTTATGCTTTGGAAGGAAAAAATGCTCAGCTGAATTCATCATTAAATACAGACCTCTCATGATGGAGTCTACATTTAAGTCAGGCTTCTATTAGCTGAGAAAAGAGTGTCCACTGAGGTATGAAATGTTTATTGTAGCTAGTTCCTGCAAGCGCTGCCAAAAGAGATAGTATTTTCAATGGCCAAAAGCCGAAATGCACAGGACATGAATTATGTATGCCTGTCTCTTTAAAACAAATCAGCATAAATTATCCCATAGGGCAGACTGCAGGAATTGAGGGACCCTATAAGATATATTTTGTCCTGGTCTTCTCAGCATCAGAAACTTTGGGATGTAATAGTGGTGACTGAATGAAATTCCAAGTCACAACCTTGAATGTTTAAGGGGAAAAAAGGGTAGGAGCAAGCAGTGACCTGCATTTCTGAGCATCATCTGTCAAGATACCGGTAATCAACACATGATTATTATTCTCATCAGCCCAAAGCATGAAAGTAATTGAGTGAAAAAAATCCTCACATTATGTGAAATGATTACTGCCTTTGAGCCATAATAAACAATGATCTCGCCCTGGTGCTAGGCAGCAAAACAAATGAGGGCTGCCTGTTACTGGTGCAGTGCCAGAATCATTACCAGAGTCTACAGTCACCAATCCCCTACTCTAGTAAGGACCTGATTTCATTGCCGGGGCTAGAGAGATGCAGCTCAAAGGCTGCTCAGATGCAACATTTGGCTCCAGGTTGGGGAAGTTGGCTGCCTGGCCCAAGCCTACTGTTCAGAATTCAAGTTCACATTCACCATGTGACTCCTCAGAACAACGAGGATGTCCATGAAGAGGCAATGACTTTTGGAACATTATAACTCGTTGCTTACAAATGTAAGTTGTCAAACCGAGCAGCCAGGCAAGCATAAGGCAGTTGGAGGCACAATCAAGGTAAAGGTATTACAAAAGGAGGCTTTGGCCTCTCAAAGAGTGAGGCTGGAGATGAATGCAAAATCTGAAGATCTGAAAGAACACTCTGCTACTGGCCCTATTCCATCAAAGCCTCAACAAGATGAAGGAATTCTTGGAGCAGTTCTGAATGTTTCCCACAAACTGAGCTAAGAGGAGCCACTGGATTGTTTCATAAAATGGTTGGAATTGATGAGCTCAGACTTCAGTCTCCCTTGCACTACCTTGCAAAACGGGGTCAGCTGTTACCCACCCTCCACCCATCCGCCGGGCACCTTTGTACAAACTAGATGCCACCTCTTTTTGCTTCCTAGCCTGGTTGTCCTTGTGTAGAGCGCAACCTTTACAACTGTTAGGAAGCAGCCCTGAAAGTACTTAAATATTTTAAAATCATGCTGATTTGCTTAAAGGTATCACTAGAAATGCATGGTTATTTTTTTTTTTAAGGACCATTTCCAGTTGCAGTTCCCACACATAAACAGCTTGGAAGTGGTCACTCCTGTTCTTAAAATTAGAAAACTGAGCAAACTGAAAAATCAGTGACATTTCTTGGACTCATCATAGAATTGAGGATACAAGGCAAACTGCTATTCCAGAATACTAAACAGAAAGGTGAATCCAGAGAATCAAAAATGAAATTTGCTTCCCTTGACAGATGCTACTGGAACCATAAATGGGTAGAAAAACCTCAGTGGTCGATTTGATGGATTGTTGGAGGCTGAGTATGGACTAGCTAAAGAAATTCCTGTGTGGCATAATCTTAGGGGGCCCCATACTTTGGTGAATTTTATCTCTAGGAAACTCATCAGGTTCTCATGTTAGAAACCTAGGAAAGATCTCTTCTTGGCTTTGCCAGGGGAGAAGAAGAGTTACCACTGTGAAATATGCCAAGAGCATTCTTCATTAACAAATGTCAACTCCAGAGGAAAAGGCTTTATCCTGCCAGGAGAAAGATTTCTCTGATTTCAGCATCCTCTAGCTTTCCTGTTTCAACTCTTGTAAAGTCATAACCACAAAATACAAGCCCATTGAAAGAGAGATTTCTTCATAAGAGTATGGAGTATTTCCCCTCTCCTACACCTTACCATCATATCAACAGGATTCAAATATAGTAACAATGTGTTACAGATGAAAGAACTTCCAGGCATAGATTCTATTTAACGAGGTGACAAAAACAAGGATATTAGAGGAATTGGAGGCTTCGAATTCCTGTATTCGGGTACCCAAATACAGCAACCATTAAACACAGTTCAACTCCTAGCCAGATAAACATTAAACTTACGGGTTAAGGTTTATTGACCTCAGCTCCTATTACCCTGAAACATCATGTCCAACTTTCAACAAAAGAGTACAAGGTCTAGTAAAACACAAGAAAAAAGTCGAAAGACAAAATGCAAACATCAGAATCGGACTGATTGTGTGACAGATTGTTAAATTATCTGGTAAGGGATTTAAAATAGCTGACTAATAAGTTAAAGGCTCTAATTGAAAGTGTAGAAAATACACAGTAACACATGATTAAAATATAATCAGAGAAATGGAAAACTCTAAGAATCAAAAGGAAATGCTAGAAATAAGAAATACAATGAAGAATGCCTTTGGATTCATTAGTAGAACAGACACAGCTAAGAAACGAGCTTGAAGATGTCAATAGAAGCCTCCCAAACTGAAAAACAAAACAAATAATAAAGCAGCAGAGAATATCCAGAGTTGTAGGACAATTTCAAAAGATATATCATAAGCATAATTAAAAGGGAAAGGAAAGAGAAAACAGAATAAATATTAAGTAATAATGACAAATTTCCCAAAATTAATGAGATACTTAAACCACAGATCCAAGAAGTTCAGCAAACACCAGCAGGATAAATATCGGACCAGGAAGGAACAGAAAGGAGAAAGAAAAACAGAAGAAAAAAGAGAAACTACACCTAGACATATTCAAAATTCAGAAAGCAAAAGACAAAAAAGCATTTGAAAGAAATTGGGGAGTGGAGGATTGAGAAACAATTCACAGAAGAACAAGGATAAGAATTACATCACACTTCTTGTCAAAAACTATGCAAGCAAGAACAGAATGAAATAAAAATATTTAAAGTGTTGAAAGGGAAAAAGATCCACAAATACAGAATATCCAGTGAAACTCAACCTCAAAGGAGAATTAGTTTTTCAGACCAACAAAAGCTGAGGGATTTCATGACCAGAAGACCACTCTGCAGATGTTAAAATAAATTCTTCAGGGAAAGAGAAATGATATAGGTCAGAAACTCAGATCTATATCAAGAAGAAAAGAGTGTAACAGAATGAATAAGGAAAGATAAAATTTTATTATTTCTAATCTTAATTGATATAAAATTACTGTTTAATAGTAGCAATGATTTATTGAGTGATTATAACACATAGGACAAGTGAAATGAAAGCAATGTCACAAAGAATGGGAGGGAGAAATTTTGAGGATATTCTATTAAAATATCTGCACCATGTATGAAGCAATATAGTGGTATTTGAAAGTGGGCTTTATTAGTGAATTATGTATATTGCAAAATTTAGTTTTTAGTAAAATTTAATAAGATATAACATTCCAAAAGAGGAGCTAAAATTGAATCATATAAAATATTCAGCTAAATCTAGAGAGGGCAGAAAAGAACCAAGAACAAATGCAACAAATATAAAACAATTCAAATATGGTAGAAATTCAATTTTTTCAGTATTACTTTATTAATGGTTAAATGCAGTAATTATAGAGCATTTGAGTGAATTAAAAATATAAAAACAAAGCACAGCTCCATGTCCTCTGCAAGAAACCCACTTTAAAGATCAAGATTCAGCTTAAAAACAAAGATGGAAAAAATTTTACTGTGCTCATACTAAACAAAATTGACTTCAGAACAAGGAAAATTATCTGGGCTTAAAAAGCATTGTATAAATAGGTCAGTTCTCCAAGAGTGCATAACAATCCAAAATGTATGTGTACCTAACCACAAAGCATCAAAATAAGAGGCAAAGCTGATAAAATTCCAAGGAGAAATGGACAAATTCACTATTGTTGGAAATTTTAACAGCTGTTTTAATAATTGATAAGCAGGCAGAAAATCAATCATATAGTTGACCCAAACAGCATTACCAATCAAATTGACATTTATAGAACATGCCATCCAGCAACAGGAAAATATACATTCTTCTGATACTCACATGGAGCATTCACCAAAATAGACCACACTGTGGGCCATAAAACACCTCAAAAACTTGAAAATAATAATCATACAATGTTCTTAGATTACAACGGGATTAAAGTAGAAATCAATAACAGCTAGAAAATCTTAAAAGACACTTGTACATAACACCATGGGTCAAAGAACTCTGAAGAATAACTTTATTTTGAACTAAATGAAAATGAAAATACTAATTAAAATGTATGATACAGAAAAATCAGTCCTTAGAAATATTTTGTAGCATCAAGTGCATATATTGGAAAAAATATCTAAATCAATAATTTAAGCTTCCACCATAGGAAATTTAAAAAGAGCAAGTTAAGCCTAAAGCAACAGAAGAAAAGAAATAATAAAAAAATTTTAGAGCAAAAATCAATGCAATGGAAAACAAAACAATAAAGAAAAGCAATGAAACCAAAAGCTGGTTCTTTGAAATGATCAGTACAACTGATAAATCTTTAACCAGGCTAGCCAAAAATAATAATATAATAAGGAAAAGACACAAATTACCAATATCAGAAATGCAAGAGGGGTCATTACTATAGATTCCAAGGAGGTTTAAATGATAAGGAAATGCTACAAGCAACTACTCCTGCAATTTTGACACCTTAAAGTGGACCAAATCCTAGAAAGACACAAACTACCAAAACAAGGAGAAATGGATAAATCTGAATAGGTTTACTTCTATTTCAGATGTTGAATCAATAACTAATTACCTTTCAAAAAAATAATGCACCAGGCCTAGATGGTTCCACTGGTGAATACTACCAAAGATTTAAGAAAGATATGATACTAATTTTCTACAATCTCCTCAAAATAGAAGCAGAGGGGAACATCTTTTTTTCTGTAAGACGAGTATCACTCCATTGCCCAGGCTGGAGTGCAGTAGTGCAATCTCGGCTCACGGCAACCTCCACCACCCAGGTTAAAATGATTCTCATGTCTCAACCTCCTGAGTAGCTGGGATTACAGGTGCCTGCCACCACACCCTGGCTAATTTTTGTATTTTCAGTAGAGTCGAGGTTTCACTGTATTGGTTAGGCTGGTCACAAACTCCTGACCCCAAGTGATCTGCCCTCCTCAGCTTCCCAAATAACACTTTCTAATTTATTGTATAAGCCCAGCATCACCCTAACACTGAAACCAGATTAAAAAAAAAAAAAAAAGGCTGTGCTCTGAGTGCTCCTGCCCAGTTTCAACAAGAGTCATTTTCCCACTTAGAGTGGGATTGCATGCTATGTGCTAAATATTAACGCAGAGATAGTCCATTCAGACTGGAAGTGACCATAAGCATCATCTACTCTAGCATTTCTCAAGCTTGGCTATTTCTACAAATCACCTGGGGGCACTTGTAAAACACATCTTCCCTGGCTTCTCTCTGGAGTGTCTCATTTGGCTGATTTCAGGTGCTCTTGGGATTTTATTTTTAACAGTTGGCTGAAAGGATTCTGAAGATTGACTAAGTTTAGGAAACAGACCTGGCCCATCTCCTCATTTGACAAGTAGGAAGAATTTGAGTCTAGGAGGCAGGGAGGATTTGCGAAAGGTGGTTACTTAGCAAGTTGGTTAAATTGGTGAAAGAACCGAGGCTTGAACCCTGAATTTTGATAAGCAATATAATACACACACACACATGTTATTTTTAGAAAAAGTTTTTGTATCCCTAATGAAAAAATAGAATGGTGGAATATTCAGAAAGTATAGACAAGCAAAAAGAATAAATTGGGAATAGGCCATGACCCTGCCACTTAAAACACTGCTAAATTCTGATGTATCTGACCACTTTTTTTATTTACTGTTATTTTACTCAGATTAAATGCCTGATTGTATTATTACCTACAATATTTTTTCTCACTGCCTTCAGTTTGTTTCATTGGTGAGTTTTGTATTTCTCCATAGTAACATAAAAGACCAAATCAGGGTTCTAATCTTCCTTTGTTTCTTTCCATAGTTCCTTACCCAGCGCTCACTAGTTGGGGTGAGCTTTTATTATGTGTTTGCTAATCCATTACTAAGGAGTGGAAAATATATATATTCTCCTAGGTCCACATAGTTGGAAACTGATTTTTTTTTAAACTTTTATTTTAGGTTCAGGAGTACATGTGTAGCTTTGTTATATTAGCAAACTGCATGTCACAGGGGTTTGGTGTACATATTATTTCATCACCCAGGTAATAAGCATAGCACCCAATAGGTAGGTTTTCAGTCCCCCTCCTCCCACCTTCGACATTCAAGTAGGCCTCAGTGTCTGTTTTTCCCTTCCTAGTGTCCATGTGTACTCAATATTTGACTCCCATGTATAAGTGAGAACGTGCAGTATTTGGTTTTCTGTTCCTGTGTTAGTTCATTTGGGACGATGGCCCGCAGCTCCACTCATGTTGCTGCAAAGGACGTGATCTTATTCTATTTTAAGGCTGCATAGTATCCCACAGTCTATATGATTCCTCATCTTTGCTATTGTGAATAGTGCTGCAATGAATATATGTGTGCATGTGTCTTTATAGTAATTTGTATTTCTTTGCATATATACCCAATGATGGATTGCTGGGTCAAATGGTAATTCTGTTTTAAGCTCCCTGAGAAATCACCACACTGCTCTCTCGAATAGCTGAACTAATTTACATTCCCACTAGCTATGTGTAAGTGCCTCCCTTTCTCTGCAACCTTGCCTTCATCTGTGATTTTTTGACTTTTTAGTAATAGCCATTCTGACTGATGTGAGATGGTAACTCATTGCAGTTTTTATTTGCATTTCCCCTGTGATTAGTGATGTTGAGGATTTTTTTATGTGCTTACGAGCTGCATGTATGTCTTCTGAAAAGTATCTGTTCATGTCCTTTCTCTACTTTTTAATGAAGTTTGATTTTTTGCTTGTTAAGTTTCTTAGAATCTAGATATTAGAACTTTGTTGGATGCATAGTTTGCAAATATATTCTGATTCTGTATGGGAGAATGTATTTCTTTCGTTCTGTATCGCTGTGCAGAAGTGCTTCAGTTTAATTAGATCCCATTCGTCAATTTTTGTTGCAATTGCTTTTGGCATCTTCATCATGAAATCTTTGTCAGGACCTATGTCCAGAATGGTATTTTCTAAGTTTTCCTCCGGGATTTTTATAGCTGTAGGTTATATGGTTAAGTCTTTAACTGATCTTGAGTTAATTTTTGTATATGGTATAAGGAAGGGGTCCACTTTCAATTTTCTGCATATGGCTAGCCAGTCAGCACAGCACCATTTATTGACTAGGTATCCCTTTCCCCATTGCTTGCTTTTGTTGACTTTGTCAAAGATCAGATGATTGCAGGCATATGGCATTATTTCCAGGCTCTCTATTCTGTTTCATTGCTCTATGGGTCTGTTTCTGTTCCAATACCATGCTGTTTTGGTTACTGTGGATTTGTAGTATAGCTTGAAGTCAGGTAGTGTGATGCTTCCAGCTTTGTTCTTTATGCTTAGGATTGCCTTGGCTATTTAAGCTGTTCTTTGTTTCCATATGAATTTTAAAATTTTTTCCAATCCTGAGAAAAATGTTATTGGTAGTTTGATAGGAATAGCATTGAATCATACTGCTTTGGGCAGTATGGCCATTATTACAATATTGATTCTTCCTATCCATGAGCATGGAATGTTTTCCAATTCGTGTCATCTCTGATTTCTTTAAGCAGTGTTTTGTAATTCTCGTTGTAGAGATCTTTCAACCTCCCTGGTTAGCTGTATTCCTAGGTATTTTACTGTGTGTGGCTTATGGGATTGTGTTCTTGATTTGACTTTCAGCTTGGATGTTGCTGATTATATAGAAGTACTACTGATTTTTATGTATTGATTTATGATCTACTGTTATGTACATTGATTTTTGTATCCTGAAATTTTGCTGAATTTATCAGACCAAGGAGCTTTTGGGCAGACACTATGGTGTTTTCTAGTTTATACAATCATAATGTCTGCAAACAGGGATACTTTTATTTTCTCTCTTCCTATTTGCATGCCTTTTATTTCTTTCTCTTGCCTAATTGCTCTGGCTAGGGCTTCCAGTACTATGTTGCATAGGAGTGGTGAAAGGGCATCCTTGTGGTGGTCTGCTTCCCAAGGAGAATGTTTCCAGCTTTTGCCTGTTCAGTGTGATGTTGGCTGTGGGTTTGTCATAGATGGCTCTTATTGTTTTGAAATGTGTTCTAGAGTTTTTAACATGAAGGGATGTTGACTTTTATCAAAAGCCTTTTCTGCATCTATTGAAATGATCATGTGGTTTTTGTTTTTAGCTCTGTTTATGTGGTGAATCACATTTATTGATTTACGTATGTTGAACCAACATTGCATCCCAGGGATAAAGCCTCCTTGATCGTGGTGAATTAGCTTTTTTATATGCTGCTGGTTTGGGTTTGCTAGTATTTTGTTGAGGACTTTTCCATCTATGTTCATCAAGGATATTGGCCTGAAGTTGTGGTGGTGGTGGTGGTGTGTCTCCACTAAGTTTTGGTATCGGGATGATGCTGATTTCATAGAATGAGTTGAGAAGTTCTTTCTCCTCAATTTTTTGGACTATTTTCTATAGGATTGATACCAGCTCTTCCTTATACATGTGGTAGAATTCAACTGTGAGTCTGGTTCTAGACTTTTTGTGGGTTGGTAGGCTTTTTTTTTTCTTGTTTAATTTTGGAGTTCTTTGATATGCCTGGGGATTTAATTTCTTCCTGGTTCAGTCGTGGGAAGTTGTATATTTCCAGAGATTTATCAGTTTCTTCTAGATTTTCCAGCTTGTGTGCATAGAGGTATTCTTTAGTAGTCTGTTAGGAGTTTTTATTATTTCTGTGGGAAATTTCTTTGTTAATATAAGAACTTCTGACTCTGATTTGAAACATCATATTTGTCAGATACAGTTCTCCTTTCTATTTCTTGATAATATTAAATTCATGTAAGAAGTCAGACTTTCAGGGGATAAAAATATCCTAGAAAGATAAAAGGGTTTGCAGCTCATGTTGTACCTCAGATAGTCTGACCTAAATATTTGGAAGTGGTGAGAACTGCAACAGAAACCCTGGACATAATGCCAAGCCTATGCTCAGAGTCCCACATAGGCCACTGCCATTGTATCTACTGCCAGGTTTTAATGTAATTTTAGGTCCCATTTGGAACCTAAAGCAATTACCCTGAGATTATTCTTGGATATTAGCTGGAACGAGGGAGGGAAAAGAAATTGGAATCAGGAAATACACGTCATTGGTCACAAAATTTGGATCAAAATGCCACTTCCCCAAGGGAAGCCTCCGTTGAACTTCAGAATAGATACATTTCCTTAATATATCCCTGAGGTTTTTTTTTGTTTTTGTCCCTTTTACTTTTCCTTCATAATGGCTAGCACAGTTTCTCATGAAGTGTTTGTGTGATTATTTGGTCTCCTCTTGTAAATCAGAGTTCAAGTGATTTGCTCTCCATTGCATCTGAAACATTCATCACGGTTCAAGGTGCATAGTTTTATCCAATATATATTTGTAAAATGAACAAATTAATCACTAAATTCTTAACATTAAGGTAAACTGGGATTATCATCTGAGTCTCAGGTTGTTTTGAGGGTAGAAAAGGGACAAAGATAGCTCTAGTTTTGTGATTATTAGTTTGTCACGATGTACGTTCTAACTTACTTTGTTAAAAACAGAACTATCCTTTGCATCTTGCCCTTTCATGGACATTAGCTGTGATTCTTTCCAAAACCTATGTTCCTAATGTAATAATTGCTTTCAAAATTGAAAATATCACAAGTAATATTGATATAAATTTTTCCAGACAATTTTAAACATGGAATTTAAACATAGAGGGAAGATTACCAATTTACTTATGTTATTTAAACATTGAACCTCAGAATTCTTGCATTGATGATTTGTGAGCTTGACAGTAAAAATTATCATTTAACTGAAATTTCTCAATACATTATTGTCCCATGTGTGTTCTATGCATTTTTATAACAAAATTTTTTAACAATTCTCCATTGGATAAATGTGTAGGCTACATGTACAGAAGTGGAAACTTTTCTCAATCCTACAAGAAATTCATAATGTAAGACCTGCTTTGGCTAAACCTTGGGAGAACAGGAGAATGAAATCAGTAGGTTTAATAAGAGGAACTTGTCATCCCAGCTTGTATCCAAGAATTACTTTGCACTGATATATTTCCATTTTGTTAAAGGATCTTGGATAAGGACTTAGAGTAGCATGGACAATTTGGTTGCCTTTTGGATCAGAGAATTTCCAGTTCTCTTGACATTCAATTTGAGATATAACTTTGGTATATGTGATACATAACTTTACCCACTAAAAATTATTCACTTCGGGAACTACTTTATCACCGTATTTTTGTACAAATTTTAGTTTTTTGAAGCACTAGAGGTATCTTAATGTTCCATGTAATAACTAGTTTGATGCAAATTATAAATCTACACAGATTATTTGGAGAGTTTTCTAAATTATTAAAAATATTTAATTTGCATGAGGTAGTAGTCACTTTTTTGGTGTACAGTTCTATGAGGACTAACATATACCTAGATTCTTATAACCACCAACACAGATAGAATAATCTTATGTGGGCCCTTCAAGGTCAGACCATCACAAAATATAACTACTTTGTGGCTCAACTCCTAAGAATATGTCCAAGGGAAATAAAAACTTGTGTCTACATAAAAACGAGTAGATGAATGTTGATGGCAGCACTATGCATAAATCATCAGAAATTTTTTAAATGTTACTATAAACTAAATGTTACCTTTGTTAAATTTTACTTTTTTTAATCCAGGATAAGACAATTATCTAGTATATCAGTTGGAAGCTGCTTATCATTTCTCATATTCTCAGCATTTGCTAATAGTAGGATGGTTAAGAGTGCCATTGAATTGATCTAATTTAAGGCACTTGAGTGCAATCACGTAAATCTTATTCTTCTGTTTTCTAATCTAGGTACTTGCATATGTATGGAAGGGCCTAATGGATTAGTTGAATTATCAAAACAATGAGTAGCACTTGTATCAAGAGATTATTATGCAATTATAATTAAAAACCATTAGTCATTAGAATTTTTTGTCATTTTTTTCCCCTTTGGTAAGTGTTCTTTATTTTCTTCCAGCTCAGTGGGCTACTTCTAAAGAATAATTTAATTTTCCAAATGCTTGAGCACACCAACTGTGTTCATGTGTTTCTAAGAATTATTTAATAAGGCCTGCAGATGAACTTGCCATCATTTGGTAACCAAATCCTACACAGTGGTGGCAAAAAAAAAAAAAAAAAAGGCTGTACATGCTAGAAATGATTGACATCTGGGCTTGAGAGAGGTGTCGGGGCCTGAAGAACTTCACTGCAAAAATACCAGAGCATGTACCTCTTCAGCTTAGCAATGTAACTAGTTTCGTTTCTAGGAACTGAAGAAAGAATTGAAAAGAAAATAAGGGCAATGAAAGCCCCATTCTTTAGCCAGAAATATCCTTTCACCTAACAATCCGACAACTAGTTAAAACCCTATCATCTTCCAATTTTATGTGCTAAGAGGATAAAGGTAATACATTCCCTTGAACTTATTGATTTCCAATTCCAAGTAGAGAAAGTAGGGGCATAGAAGAAAAAAATCAGAAATCCCTTCTTTGTGGGAAACATCGTCTTATTAGCAAGCTAGGAACCAACCATAAAGCAAAGCTCAGGCTTCAAGAGGGAGAGCCATTGTAGACAATAAGAAACTAAAAGTAGAGCTACTTACCATCAGCTTCTTCTCATTCACTACCCGTCTTTGCCACATTCCTCTGTACAAGAGCATTTGACAATTGTTGAAAATACTGATAAAAGTTTTAAGCCAAATGTTAGCAGGATATTTGGATAATTTTGATTCCTGAATTAACTATGCTAGAGGAAGGAGAGACCGCATTAGTTTAACAACAATGAGATTTCCCTGAGTATAGCAGATGAGCAGATTCCTTTTACCTTTGGGCTGCTTTCTCACAGTACTCCTATTATATATTACAGTCATCTGGATCATGAGACTCTTCTAAGTCAGGCTTGGGACAGGAGGAAAAGGAGAATAAAAGTGAAGAATTTAAAAATATATATAAAGGAGAAGAAAAAGAAATAAGATCAGAAGTGGAAGGTAGAAATAGGGAATTCTATGTGTCAAAATGTCTTTCATCATCCCTAAAAATATGATTGTTACTGGAGACCCAGTGCTCAGAAAATACACCCAGGGTACCCTATGCTAAAACATCATTGCAACATTTTGTAGGTTTAAAATGCGTAAAGCAGTAGTTCTCAACATGCTAACCCTAGAGCAGCAACATCAGTATTACTGGAGAAGTTGTTAAAGAGTGTCAGGCAGCATTCTTTATGTCATTCCACAATCAGAATCAGGGTGGAGCTCAGGAATCTGTCTTAAGCCCTGCAAGTGATTCTGATGCTTTCCAAAGATGGAGAACAAACAGTAGGAATTTAGAGAAGGTGATGTTTCTTTTAATAGTCAATTTCAGATGGACAGTTTTTGAATGGGGATATCATAAAGGGGAAGAAAAAGTAGGCTCCTTGGGACTGTAACTGTGAGTTGCCCAGGGGAGGTGGCAGCTGTGAGCAAAAATGAACATCTTGAGAAAGTCACAAACCCCAACTAAAATAACTGATGGTAGATTAATGGCTTCTGGAGTAAAATGTCTTGGCCAGACAGTATGGAGGGATTGCCAATCAGAAAAGTAGAGTAAGTAAAGAAGGGGCTGGTGGCTTGAAGGGATTATTTCAGGAACAGAAAGTCAGACTACATCTTGTAAAACTATGATTAGCATCACACTCCTCTCACTGCCGTTGAATGGCCCTTGGCAGTAGAGACAGTAGAGAAAAGGCATTAGAGAAGGTTAGAACCTAGAAGACTCTGACTTCGATTAACATTTTTGTTTTACCCTTGAGTGGAAATCATGAGGGAACCTATAACCCTTTTGGCCACATGCAAAAAAGCAAGGTAAACCAGAATCTTTTTAAACTCTCCATTCTCTCGCAAGTGGGGAAGGCATAAAGTCCACATGAGACCAGCTCCTCTCCACCTTCACATCCTCCCCATGTGTGGTTCACATGTATGCGACCTTATCCATGCTTCTCAGTTTCCCTTTCCCTCCACTCTTTTCCCAACCACTGCCCTGTGGTGGTTAAAATGAAAGAGAAGGCAATTTTGCTCGGTGGTAAGAGGAGTCGCATTTCCTTTTATGAAGTCCTAAACCAACTCTTGTGGGGAAAAATAAAGGTGGGATTGTACTGACACAAAGCTGGCAAAAGAACATAATCACCAAGTTCCACTGCACTGTAGATGAAGAAATAAATTTGTTAATCCTCTGGTTGTAAGAGTGACCCACACAACGTAACTGTCCTTCAGAGGCTTGGGGTTAACAGCCGAGACCAACGTTCCCTTTGACATGCAGGGCAGTTGGTGGCATACATGTGGATCTGAGCTCATGCCCTGCCTGTGTCTTCTTGACTATCCACCGCAGGAGGCATCTTCCTTATCAGGCCACTTCTCTTGCCAGGAATAACATTAGAAATGCTTAGCCTAAGGGTTTCTCAGTTTGTGACCACACTTAGGGTATTCAAACTCTGCAGTAAGATGAAAATGCACAGAGCTCAGCAATCCCTATGGTCCTAAAGCTTCTAACTAACATGTATATCAAATAAAATTCCATCACTTTTAAGTAAATGGAGTAGAAAAGTGGCCCATATAACTTCACCCATCTGCCTGACCTTCTACTGCTACAGTACCATATATTTGAGTGTGCAGCACACTGAAGTCAAGATTTGGGGACAATGAAGAGGGGTTTATATCACGTAAATTCAAATTGCTTACTGTCCTTAAGTTATTCAGCTATTCTTCCATGTTCCTAAGTGAGGTATGTTGACTCTTTCCCCTGCACCCCGTACTCTCTATTCTTGCTATTTCCTAATGCAAAACGATGTACACAGTATTTGATTCCTTTTCTCCAAATATCCAGACCTGTCTTACCGTCTACTCCTAAAAAAAAACCTGTAAAGGAATTTTTCCAAACAAACGTGATTTCCCTGCCTACGATTAAAAAATATATATATTGCTGGCACCAGAATTGTCATGTCACAGAAATTCAGCCTTCATTCCTTACTGCTGACTTTAAAAATCAATTTGACCTGGACTCTTATATTTGACTTATTTCTCATTCTCTCAAACCCTTCTCTACTTGCATCCCCTTTCCCTAGACCAGTTGACTGATGTAATGTCACTCAATTTCACCCACCTATTTTTTTTGTTCCATATGTTGTTGTACCTACTTGACTGCTAAACCACATGGTGATAAGCTGTGGATAATGTTAAGATTGGAAGGTACCTTTTAAACCCATTTGGATTTATCTTATTTTAGAGACGGTCTGTCATCCAGGCTGGAGTGCAATGGCCTGATCATGGCTCACTGCAGCCTGGAACTCCTGGGTCAGGCGATCATCCTCCCACCTCAGCCTCCCCGGTAGCTGGGACTACAAGCATGTGCCACCATGCCTGCTAATTTTTTAAATTTTTTTTTTCTGGAGTGGCAGGTTCTCACGATATTCCCCAGGCTGCTCTTGAACTCCTGTCCTCGAGCAATCCTCCCACCTCTGCCTCCCCAAGTGCTGAGATTATAGGCGTAAGCCACTGTGTCCAGCCTTGATTGATTTTAAAACAGTATTTCTAGGGAATGCTGCTGAGCCCATGGTGTTCTGTGTCTATTTGAGGATATTGCAGGGAACAACTCGGGAAATAAGCCTGCCTGGGTAGGATCTAGAACCTCCATCCCTATTTGAATCAGAAAAACAGGGCTTTTCTCTGCTTTATACATTGAGCTTCCATGTAAGATTTTATTTGGAGCAAAAGGGAGGGATTATAATGCTTAAAAAAACAATCAAGTTGGTATAATATCGGTGAGGAAAGGGGCCCAGAGTGAGATCTCAGTGTCCAGGTGTCTAGGTTACAAACTATATTAGGGCAAAGTCATGCTGACTCAATGCTGTTACAACTCAAACTCTATGTAAATCAGTTATACTTAAATTTTCTTTTTAATTACAACATTTATTACTAAAATTTAAAGATACACAGGTGTACAATTCAGTGGTTTTTAGAAAATTCACAATGATGTACACTTTCTGCTTCCTCTATGGACATTTTATATAACTGGAATCATGTAATATGTGATCTTTTATGAATGACCTTTTTCACTTTGCATAATATCAAGATTCATCCCGATTGTAGCATGTATCAGTACTTCATTCCCTTTTATTGTCAAAGGATACTTTTTTGCATAGATATGGATAACATTTTATTTATCCATCAGTTTATGGACATTTGGAAGTTTCTACTTTTTGGCTATTATGAAAAATGGTGCTATGAATATTCACATGCAGGTTTTTGTACAGATATTTATTGTTACTTCTCTTGAGTATGTACCCAGGAATAGAAGTGCTGGGTAATGTGGTACACCTATGTTACTATAGTAACTTTTTGAGAAACTGCCAAACTTTTTCAAAGAGGCTATACCATTTTACATTTCCACCCGCAATATGTGAGAGTCCCCATATCTCCATATTGTTGTCAACACTTGTTGCTATCTGTCTTTTTTATTGTAACCATCTAGCAGATGTGAAGTCGTATTTCATTGTGGCTTTGACTTGTCTTTCCCTGATGGCTAATGATGTTGAATTTTTTTTTTCATGTGTTTAGTGGTCATTTTTAAACCTTCTTGGGAGACATATCTATCCAGATCTTTTGCCTATTCTTAATTGGATTATTTTATTATTGAGTTATAAAAGTTCTATATATGTTACAAGTTTTTATTATGTATTTATAATTTACAAATGTTGCATTCTGTGGGTTGACTTCATTTTCTTAATTGTATTTGCATCTCTAGTTTTCATTTTGATAGAGCCCATTTTATCTTTTTTTCATCACTTGTGTTTTTGATATTGTAACTAAGAAGGTCTTAGCTAACCCAGGATCATGAAGATTTATGCCTGTGTTTTCTTCTAAGAGCCTTATAGTTTGTGTCTATGACTCATTTTGAGTTAATTTTTTGTGTGTGTATAGTTTGAAGTAGGGGTTCAACTTTATTCTTTTGCATATGGATATCCATTTGTCTCAGCACCATATGTTGAAACAAAACTGTTTTCCCTTTCAATTATGTGTCAAAAAAAATTTATTTCTAGACTCTCAATTCTATTCCATTAGTCTATATGTCTGTCCTAATGTCAGTACCACACTGTTTTGATTACTGTTGCTTTATAGTAAATTTTGAAATCGGGAAGTGTGAATAATCCAAATGTATTCTTAAAATTGTTTTGGCACCTTGGGTTCCTTATAATTCTTTATGAAATTTAAATCAGCTTTTCTATTTCTGCAAAAAAAAGTCATGATTTTGATATGTATTACATTAAATCTGCAAATCACTTTGGTGGGGCACTGTCATCTTAATAGTATTAAACCTTCCAATAGGTGAATATGTGATATATTTCCATATACTTTGGTCTTTAAACTTAGTTCTGAGTATCTTATTCTTCTTGATGCTATTGGAAATTGAATTTTTTTAAAATTTCATTTTCAGATTGTTCATTCAAGTACATTCAATGTTTATATATTTATGTTGATCTTGTATTCTGAAATCTTGCTAAACTCATTTAGTTCTAATAATTTTTAGTGGATTATTTTAGATTTTTTATATATAATGTCATCAACGAAGATTTTTAATTCTTCCTTTACAATCTGTGAGTCTCCCATTTTTTCTTCCGTAACTGTCTTGAGTAGAAGCTTCAGTGCAATGGTGAATAGAAGTTGTTAACAGTGGAGTTACATTTAACGGATATGTTCACTGTGATTTAAGAAGGATACAGCTGTGCCTCCTAGTTGTATTTACACATTATATGTTATAGATATCTTTATTATATGTATAATTTTATTATATGTATATATATATAAACAGATGTATATTTTTAATACACAAGTTATGACATAGAGGAATAAATGCCAGAAGGCTGAGAAACATAAGAGAATCATATTAGACTTTAATATTTTCCATTAGTTTGCAATGCAGCAACATAATCTTTGAGTTTCTCCCTACTTTATCACTTTTCATGGAAAACCACTCACCTTTGCGGACCTCTCCTGAGAGTGAAGGAGATTCTGATGACAAACGATGTAAGACGGGAGCTCCATTAGGACATATAACAAAAGCCCCTGAATTCAACAAAAAGTGTTCATTCAGTAAACATGCACTGGTCATCTTCACCATCCAAGCTCAGTGGAAGATGCCACATGAATGCTGTCATGAGCAGAGGAAGAGCTCACCTGATGAACTTTTTGAACATTAGACTGCTTATGAGTGATACCTTGATAAAATGGAAAGAAAACCAAGCCAAGAGCCAGAAAAATGTAGTCCATAATCTTGATTTGTTTTGTGACTTTCACCAGGTCACTTACATGTTCTTCCTATAGCATAAAAATTGGTATGTTTGCCATCCAACGGTCAGATGATTGTTATGAAAATAAAAAATAACCTTTAGGAAACCAATGATGGTTCTGCAGCTCCAAGGTATGAGAGTCAGTTTGATGGAATTATCTGTAAAACTGATAGAAAGAATCCCATTATATTTTCTCCAATGTTTCGTTCTTTGTCGGGGCATCTGGTGACTGAGAGGGTTCACCATAACCATTTTATTTTTATTATCAATAGAGCCATTTTAATGCTTCAGAAACAAAGGTAAGTGAGGTTATCTTATTGGATAAAACATAATTAAAAGGACATTTTCACAGTCAGGTTTACTGTTCATTTTTGGAGTAGTAAAATAGTAACTTCTGCTAGGAAGCCTTTACTTGGTACTGGACTGTTTCTCAGTTTTCATCATGTGTAGCACTTTTTGTCTTTCCTACTCTCCTCCTCTTCTACCATGCAATTGTTTTCTATTCTTCTATAAATGACTCTCCAAGGTGTCTGTTACTATTGCACATATCACCATTTCCTGGGTTTGGGGCCACTTGGTAACGTGCACTATGAGGCTGTCAACAAGAGACTATAGAACTTTTTCTTATATGAAGGAGTTGGGCTAGATGACTGCCTCTGAGTTTTTCTATCTGTACAAATCTGCTATTCTATGCTGTATAAGTGATTTTGTTTTTAAAGAGGAGATACTAACTTTATAAAACAGTTTAAAAGCAAACTAGCAGACTAGTGAAACACAAGATTGCCCCATTGCTAGTCACAAGAGTCCAGGTCAGAAGCATCCCTAGTACTTAGTCTGGTGCCTGACACATACTAGGTGGTGTTCAATAAATAAATGTTACATGAATAGATAGAATGAATTAGACTAGCTCAGTATATTTGGATTAGCTGCTCTCTACAGTTGTTCAACCATAAACATTTGTTAGGTATTGCTGTTCAGTTTTAGTGGAAGGCATTTCTGAGATACGGCACCACTGAGGTTAATGTACAATGCATCATTTTAGCATGCCATGATCTGCTAGATAGCTCCTCAGCTGACGGACTCCTTAAAATTTTTATTTCTGAGAGGATGCCTTAAGAAAGGACAGGTAGTGAGAAGTGTTCCCTAATAGTTTTCATCTATCCTTGAGAGATTATCATAGTCCTACTGGGGCAAAATATGCCATGGTTAAAAGGGTTGGCTTGGAATTAATATGCATCACCATGGAGTTCATGATTAAAATTACATTCCGTGGCCAACCTAGATTTCCTAATAAAAACATTCTGTGTCCCTGGAGTTGAGCTTTTGTTCTATTTTTTATAGTTCTCATCTAATGCAAGGCATTTTATACAGTTCTATAAATTTTCCATCTTGCTCTCAGTGGCTGAATACAAGCCATATAAATTATTTCAATCCCAAATCATTTGTAAAGGTAGTCTCCACTATTCCTCCCTCTGATAGCCCCACTATTGTGATCTCTGGTAAGGATTTGTTAAATCTTAGGTAAGCATTTCTTCTTTTTAATCCTCAGAAGACCCATGTTTTCTGTGGCTCTTTTCCCCATTTAAAATTGACTTTGTGATTGTGTTTCAATTTCACATTGAGTGTGTTTTGATTGATAAATGTTTGCAAGAAATATAATCTCTCCTTATGCTTTTCTCCATCTCTTTTTTTTTTTTTTCTTCCAGAAGGAGCTTTGCATGGGAAGCAAAGCTCTCCTGATAACACTGGAAATAAATCTTAATGTCTTTGCCCTGTGATAGGCCTAGACCTTATCGTTATTCCTTTTACCCCAGTGATAATTGCTTATCAGTACATACAGGCCTATTCATATGATTCTGATGCTACTGGGGTTTACATCTTTAGGAAGATAGACAGAAAGTGCAGTGCTCTGAATCCATTAATGGCTTTAATAGAAACCAGACAAAGAAGGAATACTGGGCCAGTTTGACTCTCTCAAAATGATAAGGCCATCTATGCATTTTTGGATGCTTTCTTATGAAGCTGTTTTTCCTCTGCTCTGTCTTGGCCCTATAAAGGAAAGATTTTAAAAATGCAATTCTGTCAAAGCTGCAATCAAAATAAAAGATTATATATTAAAAATATATTCAAACTCATTGCCATTTTTACTTCCCTCATCAGCTGAAATAAATCTCAGACAGAAATCACCCCCAACACAACACACTCAAAATAAACAATCCTACAGCCCAACAAGACATTGGAACCAGCCATATTCTTTAAACTTAAAAAGAAAAGATTGAACTTCTTACATAAAAAATAAGTATCAATTTGGAACACTGAATACCAAATGTCTTAGGATATGTGGAGAATTAGATAGAAACTGGGGAAGAAAAGTCGAAGGAAACAGACTGGCAAGAGAATGGGAAAGGGAAAGAGAAATAAAATGAGACCCTAAGAAAAGTTTTTCAGTCCTGTCCTATTTGTTCTCGAATCATCTCAGAGAAGTTGGGAACCACAAATATGATTATATCCTCGCCAGAGCAGTTAAGAAACATGATAAACAAATTGGCTAAGGTTAAAACAACTACATATGACCTTCTAAAGTGTCGACAGCAGGCACATAACACTATGGAATAGTGGGAAATGGCTGACGTGATTTTGACTGAAGACCACTGGATACGATCTCAGCCAATCACATCATGCAGAAAGTAGAAAGTTTATCCAGTTGAGAGTCATGTGTTACTGGGAAAGCTAGTTAATTGTTTCCCTTTTTCCAAGGAAAGGAATCAACTGTATCCTGCCACTTTCAGATATACTGCCTAATTATGGGCATCAGGGACATTTCCTCCTCTTGCATAACAAAGGCAGCCTCACTGCATATGTCTAAAAAAAAAAAAAAAAAAAACCTCCCATATTCCTTACTGTTCATTATTACTGGGCTGGTTGATGGTTTTAAAAATCATATTAGATAAAAACACAAACCCATTTCTTGAAGGAACTCCTCTTATATACATACCTGCCACCAAAACAGAGATCCCTGCTGTCTTCTCCAACATTTCTATCTCTACCCATACCTCCATTTCAAACCATCACCCTATTCTGGTGTCTTTCTCATTCTGCTACATCAGCTCTTACCTGTCTTCAGAACCCAGCCCAATTCTGCTTTCTCTTGAACTCTCTTAATTTGTTCAGGTGCCTTTGTTGAGAATCCACTACAAGCCAAGAGATTTTCAAACTCTAGGAATAAGACTACTTATCGCACTATTTATCAACTATTAGTTGATATATCATCAACTAATATATCACACTCTTTACCATCAATACAGTTAAGTGATAAATACCCTAAATGACTCATCTAATAAGTCTCAGAACCTATGTTACAAACTGGCTTACATTTATCAAGAAGGTATGTCTTCGAGTAATTATTTTGAAACTAAGATCAATTCAGTTAACTTTTATTGAGCATATACTATTTGTACAACAGTGTGCTTTAAGCTGTGAGAGAAACAAAAAAATCAGATAAAAATATCTTTAATGAACTAAGAGGCTATTGTCTATTTAAACATACATTAAAGTTAAATAATACACTTTAATATATCTTACTTTGTTTTTCTTATACACTTTAAAATACCCAGAGTTCAAAAACCTATCATGGGAAATGATGAATTTTTATTATAGAGGATTAGGGTAGATACTTCATTTTTAATACAAACCACTGTATCAAAGCTAGATTAATAAGGAGCCAACTCAAGTTGTTCCAAGACAGATATCATACAAATTGTAATTCTCATACTGAAGGCTAGTTTGATTATTTCGTTGTTCTTAAAAAGAAAGCATGTCACCTTTGAGTTAAATTATATATTCAGTGGGTTCAAATTCACTTTTTTCAAATGGCTAATTAAAAAAAAATTTCAACCAGCGATGTTTGCATTTCCTTAATGTTGGTACATAGCAGTGTTCAAACAAAAGACAAACTCGGTCCCAACCAAGATGACTAGTATTCATATGCAATAAATCCTCACCTAATGTTGATAAGTTCCTGAAAACTGCAACTTAGGGCATATAACAAAACCAATTTTACCACAGACCAATTGATATAATCAAGGATTAAGTTCCTCTGGCATATTTCTAGTTACAAAAACATCATCGCTTGGGAGGCCAAGGTAGGTGGATCACAAGGTCAGGAGATCGAGACCATCCAGGCTAACATGATGAAACCCTGTCTCTACTGAAAATACAAAAAATTAGCTGGGCATGGTTGCAGGCACCTGTAGTCCCAGCTACTCAGGAGGCTGAGGCAGGAGAATGGCGTGAACTCGGGAGGCAGAGCTTGCAGTGACCCGAGATCGCACCAGTGCACTCCAGCCTGGGTGACAGAGCGAGACTCTGTCTCCAAAAAAACAAAACAACAACAAAGCGTGTTATAGGTACTTGCAGCATCGTTTGTTTGTCTTAAGGTGTTATGTTTATTAGGTTAGGGGATAGATTTTAACTTTTTTTTTTTTTTTTTTGAGACGGAGTCTTGCTCTGTCGCCCAGGCTGGAGTGCAGTGGCCGGATCTCAGCTCACTGCAA